>NW_027189145.1:2585183-2788721 GCF_040958095.1 Procambarus clarkii | reverse complement strand
GAGGCAGAGGCAAAGCAAGCAACCTTGGAGGAATTTGACCTCTCCAGTGATGAGGTCAAAAGGTGTCTGTTGGAGCTGGATGTGACAAAGGCTGTTGGGCCTGACAGAATCTCACCATGGATACTAAAGAAAGGTGCAGAAGCACTAACTGTGCCACTCTCTATGGTGTATAACAGGTCACTGGAAACAGGAGACCTACCAGAAAGTTGGAAGACAGCTAACATAGTCCCAATATACAAGAAGGGTGACAGGAAAGAGGCACTGAACTACAGGCCTGTTTCCCTAACTTGTATGCCATGCAAGGTGATGGAGAAGATCGTGAGGAAAAAGCTCGTAGAGCATCTGGAGGGAAATAACTTATGCACCACCAACATGCTTTAGCTTTGATGTCCATAGGGAATGGAAAGGATGGGGGAGGTAGAGGGATGGGGAGATGAAATTCAGGAAGAGGATGCGGGTGTAGAGAGAGAGGAGGTTTGAAAGTTCGGTGGCCTGTCCACCATGGGTTGACATTTTTGTATGTGTTGTTGTTTGTGTATGTGTTATGTTGGGTTGTCAGTACATTGGCTGGGGGGGCTAGTGTTTGTGACCTTGTTGGTGCCCTAAAGCACTAGAGCCGATGGAGTTGGCTGAAGGAGGCTAATCTTAGCAACATCAGGGTAGTTACACTTCTGATGCCACGACAAATGGTTTTTTGGTTTTATATTTTTTGTAGGAGTTTTATTTATTTATTTATTATTTTTTTTTTATATATTTATTTTTTTCTTTATTCTTCATTTGGTGTAGATCGGGTCCGGGATGGGCCACTCATCTGGGTCGTCTGGCAGGCCGCTTAGTATTTGAGGTCTTGGGAAGGCCTCATCATGGATGTGTCTGATCACTTTTTGTTGGAGAGTGATTCTTCTGGTTCTGTGTGGTGGTTCGTGGATCCCGTAGTCGCTGGTGGTGTTTTCTGCTACTTAGGGATCTTCGGGGTCTGGGACATACATGTTCTTCATGCGGTACAGCTGTCTTCTGGCCAGGTAGCTGAGCCTGATGTTCATTGGCTTCATGTTGAGCGTCTCATGGATTTGGTCAGTTCTTACCCTGTCCATCAGAGTCAGGCCCTCCGCAAAGCGAAGTGCTTTGTTTTGTACTCGTTGGATCTTCAGCAGGTTGGATTTGTTGGTGAGGTTCAGGGGAACGTAAGGGTATTCCAAGCTAGGCCTTATGATCATTCTGTTCAGGTGGAGCTTGATGTGGGATGGGGCTTGCTTGAAATGGAAGAGCCTCGCCAGTGAGCCCCGGGCCATCGCTGTCTTCTGGGATACGTACTGGGAGGAGTTTAGTAGCCTGTTGAAGTTGTAACCGAGCACTGTGTTGGAGTTTGAGATGGCTATGGGTTCACCCCTGATTCTTATTCCCCCCTCATTTTCGATTGAGAAGGCCATACAGCCGACAGTGCTTAATTGGATCTTTTCTGGGTTAGTGGTGATCCTCCATTTCCTTTCCCAGTTAGCTGTCCTGGCTAGTTCTACGTTTGCCTTACGGGTTACAGTTGCATGCTTGGCCGCTTGGCTGCTAGGGTTAGATGTTATTACGTGTGTTACGTCGTCCGCAAATTGCACGATAATGGTGTCCCTATACTCTGGTTGGGGCAGGTCGTTTACAAAGATGTTGAAGAGAACCGGGCTCAAGCATGATCCTTGGGGGACTCCAGCTGTTGGGGTGAAGGCTGCGGCCTCTTTTGCCTTGAAGCTGGGGGTACCTTGCCTATTCTTAAGGAAATTTCTGATCAGCCTGAGGAGGGTCCAGTTTTGCGCTGGTAAGTCTGCTAATTTGTACACAAGACCATCGCGCCACAGGCTGTCGAAGGCCTTGTGTACGTCCCTCGTCGCAATCAAAGCTACCTGTTTTTGCTTGCGAATTGAGCTTACGGCGTCGTAGATGATGTTTATTGCGTGCTGGGTTGATCTATGTGCTCGAAAGCCAAACTGCTTTTCTGTGAAGAGGTTGTTGTACTCCATGTAGTAGTTAAGATGGTTTGACATGATTTTTTCAAAGCACTTGCCTATTGTGTCTAAGAGGGAGATTGGTCGGTAGTTGCCAGGTTGGTGGGGGTCTTTCTTGGGTTTGGGAATGAATATCATCACCAACAAGGGTTCAGAGATGTTAAATCGTGCCTCAAAGGTTTACTAGAATTCTATGACCAGGCAACAAAAATTAGGCAGGAAAGGGAAGGGTGGGCTGACTGCATTTTCCTGGACTGCCAGAAAGCCTTTGACACAGTACCCCATAAAACCAGCGTTGAATGTAATGAAACGCCATTTTCTGGGCGAGCCCCGGAGGCTCCCTGGAGCTTATCGGGCTAATGTATGTTATATTAGACCGGGACATTAGCTAAGGAGTTCAGACTTACCAGGGACCAGTGCCAGAACCTGGCCCCTTCAGAGAGGTTTCAGGGAGCAATGGCCCTGGAAAACCCCCTTGTGGTTGGGGTTTTCCTTATCTGTCATCGACCGGGGTTAGGCACCCAGAAAGGTAGGCATAACAAAACAAACCCCACATGGTAAAAACTAAAACAAAAAACCGAACAGAGAGGTAGAAACTCCCTCTGGTAGAACAGAGAGGTAGAAACAACCCAGCCACAAGATGACAGTATCAGACAGAAGAGGACACCACCTGTCACACCAGCCAGTGTCAGACAATGCTTCTCTGTCCACAACCCAGCCACAAGACGACAGTATGAGACAGAAGAGGACACCACCTGTCACATACCAGCCAGTGTCAGACAATGCTTCTCTGTCCACAACCCAGCCACAAGACGACAGTATGAGACAGGAGAGGACAGCACCAGTCAGACACCAGCTAGTGTCAGACAATGTACCTCTCTCCCTCTCTAGAGGGAGTTTCTACCTCTCTGTTTGATTTTTTGTTTTAGTTTTTACCATGTGGGGTTTGTTTTGTTATGCCTACCTTTCTGGGTGCCTAACCCCAGTCGATGGTAGATAAGGAAAACCCCAACCACAAGGGAGTTTTCCAGGGCCATTGCTCCCTGAAACCAGTATGAAACAGTATGAAACAGGAGAGAACACCACCAGTCTCATACCAGACATCGCCAGACTCTGCACATCTTCCAAAATTCAAGATAATGCAGACAGACCACTTTCCTACAGCACATGGAGTAGTAACGGCAATGGAAAAAGAACAACCAGAGCTCAAACTTTCCATTACAGTCAACCTGAAAGGAGAAATAATAATAACACCACGAGACCAACAGACTGCAAATTACTTAGAAAAAGTAAGAGTCCTGCAAGGGAAACCTGTATGCTTGGAAAAGCTGGACCCTTCAGAAAGACGCACACGAGTCGTGCTTTTGGGATACCCAATCGACTTTCCCCTGGATCCAGTACTAGAACACAAGCAAATCCTGAATGGTGGGGGGGGGGAACTGGATGGATGGATTGAAGGTGGGGGAACTGGATAGATCGCTGATGGGGGGAACTGGATGGATGGATGGATGGTGGGGGAGGGGGGGAACTGGATGGATGGTGGGGGGGGGGAACTGGATGGATGGATGGATGGTGGGGGTAACCGGATGGATGGATGGTGGGGGTAACCGGATGGATGGATGGTGGAGGTAACCGGATGGATGGATGGTGGGGGGAATTGGATGGATGGATGCACTCTGCACCAGGCCCGGATTCTTGGAACTTCATATTCATAAAGAACTGAAAAAAACCACTATCGCAGGCCCTCCACATTCTGTGGAGACAAAGCCTAGATACTGGCATTATTCCTGATATACTAAAAACAGCAGAGATAGCACCACTTCATAAAGGAAGAAATAAGAGAGGCAAAAAATTACAGACCGATAGCACTAACATCGCACATCATAAACATTTTTGAGAGAGTGCTAAGAAGTAAGATCACAAAATACATGGAATCACAGCAACTCCATAACCCCGGACAACATGGTTTCAGAACAGGGCGCTCTTGCCTGTCGCAGTTGCTGGACCACTATGATATGGCATTAGATGCTATGGAAGACAAACAAAACGCTGATGTAATTTACACAGATTTCGCAAAAGCTTTTGATAAATGTGACCATGGTGTTATTGCACATAAAATGCGTTCAAAAGGAATTACCGGAAAAATAGGCAGATGGATCTACAATTTCCTGACCAACAGAACACAATGTGTAATAGTCAACAAAATAAAATCCAGCCCATCAACCGTGAAGAGCTCAGTCCCCCAGGGTACTGTGCTTGCTCCAGTACTTTTTCTCATCCTCATATCGGACGTAGACAAGAACACAACCTATAGCACTGTATCATCCTTTGCAGATGACACTAGGATCTTCATGAGAGTAGGCAACATAGAGGACACGGCGAACCTCCAGTCAGATGTAGATCAGGTCTTTCTATGGGCTACAGAAAATAATATGGTGTTTAACGAACATAAGTTCCAGCTCATGCGCTATGGAAAAAATGAAAATATAAAAACAGAAACCACATACAAAACTTAGGCAAATCATAACATAGAACGAAAAGGCAATGTAAAGGATCTGGGTGTACTCATGTCGGAAGACCTTACCTTTAAAGAACACAATAAAGTAGCCGTCACAACTGCAAGAAAAATGACAGGTTGGATAACAAGAACTTTTCACACTAGAGATGCTATACCGATGATGATACTTTTCAAAACGCTTGTGCTCTCTAGAGTGGAGTACTGCTGCTTAATGACAGCACCTTTCAAAGCTGGAGAAATTGCTGACCTGGAGAGCGTGCAGAGATCCTTTACTGCTAGAATCCACTCAGTAAAACATCTAAACTATTGGGACCGACTAAAGAGCCTAAAACTGTACTCCCTTGAGCGCAGGCGGGAGAGGTACATAATAATTTACACGTGGAAAATATTAGAGGGGCTGGTCCCAAACCTACACACAGAAATAACATCACATGAGACTAGAAGACATGGCAGGATGTGCAGAATACCCCTGTTGAAAAGCAGAGGTGCAACTGGTACTCTGAGAGAGAACTCTATCAACATCAGAGGTCCGAGACTGTTCAACACGCTTCCACTACACATAAGGGGCATAACTGGCCAACCCCTCACAGTGTTCAAGAGAGAACTGGATAAGCACCTCCAAAGGATACCTGATCAACCAGGCTGTGACTCATACGTCAGGCTGCGAGCAGCCGCGTCCAACAGCCTGGTTGATCAGTCCAGCAACCAGGAGGCCTGGTCGACGACCGGGCCGCGGGGACGCTAAGCCCCGGAAGCACCTCAAGGTAACCTCAAGGTATGGATGGTGGGGGGGAACTGTATGGAGGGATGGATGGTGGGGGGGAACTGTATGGAGGGATGGATGGTGGGGGGGGAACTGTATGGAGGGATGGATGGTGGGGGGAACTGTATGGAGGGATGGATGGTGGGGGGAACTGGATGGAGGGATGGATGGTGGGGGAACTGGATGGAGGGATGGATGGTGGGGGGGACTGGATGGATGGATGGTGGGGGGGAACTGTATGGAGGGATGGATGGTGGGGGGGGAACTGTATGGAGGGATGGATGGTGGGGGGGGAACTGTATGGAGGGATGGATGGTGGGGGGGAACTGTATGGAGGGATGGATGGTGGGGGGGGAACTGAATGGAGGGATGGATGGTGGGGGGAACTGTATGGATGGATGGATGGTGGGGGGAACTGTATGGATGGATGGTAGGGGGAACTGTATGGAGGGATGGATGGTGGGGGGGAACTGTATGGAGGGATGGATGGTGGGGGGAACTGTATGGAGGGATGGATGGTGGGGGGGAACTGTATGGAGGGATGGATGGTGGGGGGAACTGTATGGAGGGATGGATGGTGGGGGGGGGGAACTGTATGGATGGATGGGTGGTGGGGGGAACTGTATGGAGGGATGGATGGTGGGGGGGAACTGGATGGATGGACTACCATGATGGTGAAATATGGATCTCAGAGTACAATCTTTTCAGATGTGATAGGAAACACCGGCTTCAGGGTGGGGTCAGCCTCTACATCAAAGACACACTCATCTGTACTGAGCTGCTAAACATTTCAAAAGATATGGTGGAAGTGCTGATAATCAAAATAGAGATTTTAAATGTAGTTATTGTCCTTGTATATAAGTCACCGGAGGCAAACCCTCAGCAGTTTAACCCTTAACATGCTCGGGGTTTAATATCCTGTCATCCCCACAGGCGCATGTCATTTTGAAAAAAAAAATTATTTTTTCTTTCTAACCTGTTAATTTGTGTTCACTGATCACGTGAAAAATAATAAAAAAATCGTAAGTGGCATATATTGCCCGCTATAGGGCGGGGAAGTCTGGCAAATTATAGGCACTGACTCAGCGTGCGTCCCAGGCGGTCTGTTGCTCGCCAGCTGTCAGGCCGGAGTTGCCACAAAGAGATAATTACCGAATTATTTCAATGTCTCTGCTTGATTTTTCATACTTTTTTTTGCTGTAATATTATTCAATAGTGTGTAGTTTGATATATTTATATAATAAAATGAGTGAATCGTTGGTGTACTCAAAAATATGGTGTGCATATTGTTGATTCAATTATGTTCATCAATCAGTGAACAAATACTTTGTCGGTTATTACACAATAAGCACAGGTTATATATAAGTATTTGCATGTTTTGTTCACTATAACGAACCACTAAGTAGCTATTATGAGTCAAAAAGTAATGAGGAGTGACCGCCGTGTACCAGCCAGCCACTCTCGCCCTCCCTCCAGTCATCTGACTCACCCTCATTCTCCTCCCACAATAATGTTTTTGCTATAATTCACTATATACAGACGTTATATATAAGTATCTACATGTTTTGTTCACCATAACTGTACATCTAAGCTTGTATGGTGAGTAAAGGCACAGAGATGTGGCTACTCACACAGTCAGCTGATCGGCGGCAGCCCTCAAGGTCAGACGCACTAATATTTCTCCTCCAACAATACTGTGTGGTGTTATTACGCTATATATGTTATATACAGACGTTATATATAAGTATCTACATGTTTTGTTCACCATAACTGTACATCTAAGCTTGTATGGTGAGTAAAGGCACAAAGATGTGGCTACTCACACAGTCAGCTGGTCGGCGGCCGCCCTCAAGGTCAGACGCACTAATATTTCTCCTCCAACAATACTGTGTGGTGTTATTACGCTATATACACACATTATATATAAATATCTACCTATTTTATTCATCATACTTGTACAAATAAACTGGTATGGTGCACAAAGACCATCGTGGTAACCAGTAAACAACACCGTCGTCTGCACGGTGGCGTCGTGCAGACGACGCCACCGCCCTCACCAAAATGGCGGCTCCAAACCTTCTCTTGCTGTTTATACCCTCTATACGCACGTTATATATAAGTATCTACATTTGTGTTCACCATAGCGAACCACTAAGCTGGTATGGTGAGTGCAGTCAATAAAAGGTGGCCACACACAGTCAAAAGACATCGCCACCACCCTCCCTCCCACAGCATTACACCTCCTTCCATGGCGCACAGCGCTAAATATCACCACAATCCTGCTATTATCAGAACCCTGGTCAGTTTTATCACAGTCAGGGGTCTTCTGTAATAATATCATCGCTACATAATAGCATGAACAAGTATAATTTGGCATTTTTAGGCGATGCTGTGGTCACAAGATGAACAGCAGTGCTGTTAGCTCATGCTGCATGCGTCAGGCTTGGTTGCCCACTCAATACTGAGGCCAATAACACCCGGGAGTTTGGCCCACGATTTGTTTTTAAAATGGCGTCTGTTTACAAAAGCCCTGATGAAGGTGTGGTGAACTTCGTGTATCCGCGGGCTGTTTAAATCTTGCGTAGTACTCCAACACCACATATGACGTGATGCGCAGTTGACTGGAACAACGTTCAGCACATCATATGACGTGATGCGCACTTTAAGGGTTAAAGACCAACTAATGAAAATAGAACACTGCTTGGAAAACCTCACAAATCCAGCTCCGAACATCATCCTGCTTGGGGACTTCAACCTACGGCACCTGAAATGGAAGCACCTGGCTAATACAGTAATATCAGAAAGAATACCAGGAAGTAGCCTAAATGAACAGGCACATGCAAATGACCTGCTACGGATGTGCGACAGGTTTGCCTTAAACCAGCAAATAGTAGAACCAACTAGGAAGGAGAACACGCTGGACCTCATTTTCACTAATAATGATGAATTGATCAGGAACATAATGATTACAAATACCTGTTACTCAGATCACAACTTAATTGAAGTTATGACAACCATGGGGAGTAGACCTTCAAAACCAGTCCAGATTCCCGGTGGAGGAGATTTCAGCAAATTCAACTTCAATAATAAACAGATAAACTGGGAGCAAATAAACCAGGACTTCACAGAAATAAACTGGGAAGAACAGCTAGAAAATGCAAACCTGAACCAGTGCCTGGAAAAAATAAGCTCAGTAGCACTAGAAATATGTTCAAACCGCATACCTCTAAGAAAAAAGAGGAAGAGATGCAGATTGGAACGGGAACGTCGTTCCCTATATAGGCGAAGAAAACGAATCGCGGAACAGCTTGAGAGTCGCACCCTATCTCAAGAACGGCGAAGAAGGTTAGGTAGAGAAATAGAAACAATTGAACGGAAGCTACAAGAATCATACAAAACCCAGGAGAGGCAAAGAGAGCAAAAGGCCATCAGAGAAATAGAAAGAAATCCGAAATATTTTTTCTCCTATGCAAAATCAAGATAAAAAACCACATCTAGTATCGGGCCCCTGCGAAAGGGAGATGGAACTTTCACCGATGACAACAAAGAAATGAGCGAGCTACTGAGGACGCAGTACGACTCTGTTTTCAGCGAGCCATTAAACACACTAAAGATTGATAACCCAAATGAATTTTTCATGGATACGATACCAACATCAAATCATATATCAGATGTCACCCTATCCCCACTGGATTTTGAAGAAGCCATAAACAGTTTGCCTATGCACTCTGCACCAAGCCCGGATTCTTGGAACTCCATATTCATAAAGAACTGTAAAAAACCACTATCGCAGGCCCTCCACATTCTGTGGAGACAAAGCCTAGATACTGGCATTATTCCTGATATACTAAAAACAGCAGAGATAGCACCACTTCATAAAGGAGGAAATAAGGCAGAGGCAAATAATTACAGACCGATAGCACTAACATCGCACATCATAAAAATTTTTGAGAGAGTGCTAAGAAGTAAGATCACAAAATACATGGAATCACAGCAACTCCATAACCCCGGACAACATGGTTTCAGAACAGGGCGCTCTTGCCTGTCGCAGTTGCTGGACCACTATGATATGGCATTAGATGCTATGGAAGACAAAGAAAACGCGGATGAAATTTACACAGATTTCGCAAAAGCTTTTGATAAATGTGACCATGGTGTTATTGCACATAAAATGCGTTCAAAAGGAATTACCGGAAAAATAGGCAGATGGATCTACAATTTCCTGACCAACAGAACCCAATGTGTAATAGTCAACAAAATAAAATCCAGCCCATCAACCATGAAGAGCTCAATCCCCCAGGGTACTGTGCTTGCTCCAGAACTTTTTCTCATCCTCATTTCGGACATAGACAAGAACACAACCTATAGCACTGTATCATCCTTTGCAGATGACACTAGGATCTTCATGAGAGTAGGCAACATAGAGGACACGGCGAACCTCCAGTCAGATGTAGATCAGGTCTTTCTATGGGCTACAGAAAATAATATGGTGTTTAATGAAGATAAGTTCCAGCTCATGCGCTATGGAAAAAATGAAAATATAAAAACGGAAACCACGTACAAAACTCAGACAAATCATAACATAGAACGAAAAGGCAATGTAAAGGATCTGGGTGTACTCATGTCGGAAGACCTTACCTTTAAAGAACACAATAAAGTAGCCGTCACAACTGCAAGAAAAATGACAGGTTGGATAACAAGAACTTTTCACACTAGAGATGCTATACCGATGATGACACTTTTCAAAATGCTTGTACTCTCTAGAGTGGAGTACTGCTGCTTTATGACAGCACCTTTCAAAGCTGGAGAAATTGCTGACCTGGAGAGCGTGCAGAGATCCTTTACAGCTAGAATCCACTCAGTAAAACATCTAAGTATTGGGACCGACTAAAGAGCCTAAAACTGTACTCCCTTGAGCGCAGGCGGGAGAGGTACATAATAATTTACACGTGGAAAATATTAGAGGGGCTGGTCTCAAACCTGCACACACAAATAACATCACATGAGACCAGAAGACATGGCAGGATGTGCAGAATACCCCCGTTGAAAAGCAGAGGTGCAACTGGTACTCTGAGAGAGAACTCTATCAACATCAGAGGCCCGAGACTGTTCAACACGCTTCCACTACACATAAGGGGCATAACTGGCCGACCCCTCACAGTGTTCAAGAGAGAACTGGATGGATGGTGGGGGGAACTGTATGGAGGGATGGATGGTGGGGGGGGGGGAACTGTATGGAGGGATAGTGGGGGGGGGGAACTGTATGGAGGGAGGGATGGGGGGGGGGGGGACTGTATGGAGGGATGGATGGTGGGGGGGGGGAACTGTATGGAGGGATGGATGGTGGGGGGGGAACTGTATGGAGGGATGGATGGTGGGGGGGAACTGGATGGAGGGATGGATGGTGGGGGGAACTGTATGGAGGGATGGATGGTGGGGGGAACTGTATGGAGGGATGGATGGTGGGGGGAACTGTATGGAGGGATGGATGGTGGGGGGGGGAACTGTATGGAGGGATGGATGGTGGGGGGGGAACTGTATGGAGGGATGGATGGTGGGGGGGAGAACTGTATGGAGGGATGAATGGTGGGGGGGAACTGTATGGAGGGATGGATGGTGGGGAGAACTGTATGGAGAGATGGATGGTGGGGGGGAACTGTATGGAGGGATGGATGGTGGGGGGGAACTGTATGGAGGGATGGATGGTAGGGGGGAACTGTATGGAGGGATGGATGGTGGGGGGGGAACTGGAGGGATGGATGGTGGGGGGGAACTGTATGGAGGGATGGTGGGGGAACTGTATGGAGGGATGGATGGTGGGGGGGAACTGTATGGAGGGATGGATGGTGGGGGGGGGGAACTGGAGGGATGGATGGTGGGGGGGAACTGTATGGAGGGATGGATGGTGGGGGGAACTGGATGGAGGGATGGATGGTGGGGAGGAACTGTATGGAGGGATGGATGGTGGGGGGGAACTGTATGGAGGGATGGATGGTGGGGGGGGGAACTGTATGGAGGGATGGATGGTGGGGGGAACTGTATGGAGGGATGGATGGTGGGGGGGGAACTGGAGGGATGGATGGTGGGGGGGAACTGTATGGAGGGATGGATGGTGGGGGGGGGAACTGGAGGGATGGATGGTGGGGGGAACTGTATGGAGGGATGGATGGTGGGGGGGGGAACTGGAGGGATGGATGGTGGGGGGAACTGTATGGAGGGATGGTGGGGGGAACTGTATGGAGGGATGGATGGTGGGGGGGAACTGTATGGAGGGATGGATGGTGGGGGGGAACTGGATGGAGGGATGGATGGTGGGGGGGAACTGTATGGAGGGATGGATGGTGGGGGGGAACTGGATGGAGGGATGGATGGTGGGGGGAACTGTATGGAGGGATGGATGGTGGGGGGGGGAACTGGAGGGATGGATGGTGGGGGGGAACTGTATGGAGGGATGGATGGTGGGGGGAACTGGATGGAGGGATGGATGGTAGGGGGGAGCTGTATGGAGGGATGGATGGTGGGGGGGAACTGGATGGTGGGGGGGAACTGTATGGAGGGATGGATGGTGGGGGGGGAACTAGAGGGATGGATGGTGGGGGGAACTGTATGGAGGGATGGATGGTGGGGGGGGGGAACTGGAGGGATGGATGGTGGGGGGGAACTGTATGGAGGGATGGATGGTGGGGGGGAACTGTATGGAGGGATGGATGGTGGGGGGGAACTGTATGGAGGGATGGATGGTGGGGGGGGAACTGTATGGAGGGATGGATGGTGGGGGGGGGAAACTGTATGGAGGGATGGATGGTGGGGGGGGGAACTGTATGGAGGGATGGATGGTGGGGGGAACTGTATGGATGGATGGATGGTGGGGGGAACTGTATGGAGGGATGGATGGTGGGGGTAACTGTATGGAGGGATGGTGGGGGGGAACTGTATGGAGGGATGGATGGTGGGGGGAACTGTATGGAGGGAAGGATGGTGGGGGGAACTGTATGGAGGGATGGATGGTGGGGGGAACTGTATGGAGGGATGGATGGTGGGGGGAGAACTGTATGGAGGGATGGATGGTGGGGGGGAACTGTATGGAGGGATGGATGGTGGGGGGAACTGTATGGAGGGATGGATGGTGGGGGGGGGAACTGTATGGAGGGATGGTAGGGGGGGGGGAACTGGATGGTGGGGGGGAACTGTATGGAGGGATGGATGGTGGGGGGGGGGGAACTGGATGGTGGGGGGGAACTGTATGGAGGGATGGATGGTGGGGGGGGGACTGGATGGTGGGGGGGAACTGGATGGAGGGATGGATGGTGGGGGGGAACTGTATGGAGGGATGGATGGTGGGGGGGGGAACTGGATGGTGGGGGGGAACTGTATGGAGGGATGGATGGTGGGGGGGGGAACTGGATGGTGGGGAGGGAACTGGATGGAGGGATGGATGGTGGGGGGAACTGTATGGAGGGATGGATGGTGGGGGGAACTGTATGGAGGGATGGATGGTGGGGGGAACTGTATGGAGGGATGGATGGTGGGGGGGAACTGTATGGAGGGATGGATGGTGGGGGGGAACTGTATGGAGGGATGGATGGTGGGGGGGGGAACTGTATGGAGGGATGGATGGTGGGGGGAACTGTATGGAGGGATGGATGGTGGGGGGGAACTGTATGGAGGGATGGATGGTGGGGGGAACTGTATGGAGGGATGGATGGTGGGGGGGAACTGTATGGAGGGATGGATGGTGGGGGGGAACTGTATGGAGGGATGGATGGTGGGGGGGAACTGTATGGAGGGATGGATGGTGGGGGGAACTGTATGGAGGGATGGATGGTGGGGGGAACTGTATGGAGGGATGGATGGTGGGGGGGAACTGTATGGAGGGATGGATGGTGGGGGGAACTGTATGGAGGGATGGATGGTGGGGGGGAACTGTATGGAGGGATGGATGGTGGGGGGGGGAACTGTATGGAGGGATGGATGGTGGGGGGAACTGTATGGAGGGATGGATGGTGGGGGGGAACTGTATGGAGGGATGGATGGTGGGGGGAACTGTATGGAGGGATGGATGGTGGGGGGAACTGTATGGAGGGATGGATGGTGGGGGGAACTGTATGGAGGGATGGATGGTGGGGGGGGGAACTGTATGGAGGGATGGATGGTGGGGGGGGGAACTGTATGGAGGGATGGATGGTGGGGGGGAACTGTATGGAGGGATGGATGGTGGGGGGGGAACTGTATGGAGGGATGGATGGTGGGGGGAACTGTATGGAGGGATGGATGTGGGGGGGGAACTGTATGGAGGGATGGATGGTGGGGGGGAACTGTATGGAGGGATGGATGGTGGGGGGGGAACTGTATGGAGGGATGGATGGTGGGGGGGAACTGTATGGAGGGATGGATGGTGGGGGGGAACTGTATGGAGGGATGGATGGTGGGGGGGAACTGTATGGAGGGATGGATGGTGGGGGGGAACTGTATGGAGGGATGGATGGTGGGGGGAACTGTATGGAGGGATGGATGGTGGGGGGGGGAACTGTATGGAGGGATGGATGGTGGGGGGAACTGTATGGAGGGATGGATGGTGGGGGGGAACTGTATGGAGGGATGGATGGTGGGGGGGAACTGTATGGAGGGATGGATGGTGGGGGGGGGAACTGTATGGAGGGATGGATGGTGGGGGGAACTGTATGGAGGGATGGATGGTGGGGGGGGAACTGTATGGAGGGATGGATGGTGGGGGGAACTGTATGGAGGGATGGATGGTGGGGGGGGAACTGTATGGAGGGATGGATGGTGGGGGGAACTGTATGGAGGGATGGATGGTGGGGGGGAACTGTATGGAGGGATGGATGGTGGGGGGAACTGTATGGAGGGATGGATGGTGGGGGGGGAACTGTATGGAGGGATGGATGGTGGGGGGAACTGTATGGAGGGATGGATGGTGGGGGGGAACTGTATGGAGGGATGGATGGTGGGGGGAACTGTATGGAGGGATGGATGGTGGGGGGGAACTCTATGGAGGGATGGATGGTGGGGGGAACTGTATGGAGGGATGGATGGTGGGGGGGGAACTGTATGGAGGGATGGATGGTGGGGGGAGAACTGTATGGAGGGATGGATGGTGGGGGGGAACTGTATGGAGGGATGGATGGTGGGGGGAACTGTATGGAGGGATGGATGGTGGGGGGGGAACTGTATGGAGGGATGGTAGGGGGGGGGGAACTGGATGGTGGGGGGGAACTGTATGGAGGGATGGATGGTGGGGGGGGGGGAACTGGATGGTGGGGGGAACTGTATGGAGGGATGGATGGTGGGGGGGGGGGAACTGGATGGAGGGATGGATGGTGGGGGGAACTGTATGGAGGGATGGATGGTGGGGGGGGGGAACTGGATGGTGGGGGGGAACTGTATGGAGGGATGGATGGTGGGGGGGGGGAACTGGATGGTGGGGAGGAACTGGATGGAGGGATGGATGGTGGGGGGAACTGTATGGAGGGATGGATGGTGGGGGGAACTGTATGGAGGGAGGGATGGTGGGGGGAACTGTATGGAGGGAGGGATGGTGGGGGGGAACTGTATGGAGGGATGGATGGTGGGGGGGAACTGTATGGAGGGATGGATGGTGGGGGGGGGAACTGTATGGAGGGATGGATGGTGGGGGGGAACTGTATGGAGGGATGGATGGTGGGGGGAACTGTATGGAGGGAGGGATGGTGGGGGGAACTGTATGGAGGGATGGATGGTGGGGGGGAACTGTATGGAGGGATGGATGGTGGTGGGGAACTGTATGGAGGGATGGATGGTGGGGGGGACTGTATGGAGGGATGGATGGTGGGGGGAACTGTATGGAGGGATGGATGGTGGGGGGAACTGTATGGAGGGATGGATGGTGGGGGGGAACTGTATGGAGGGATGGATGGTGGGGGGAACTGTATGGAGGGATGGATGGTGGGGGGGAACTGTATGGAGGGATGGATGGTGGGGGGGGAACTGTATGGAGGGATAGGATGGTGGGGGGAACTGTATGGAGGGATGGATGGTGGGGGGAACTGTATGGAGGGATGGATGGTGGGGGGGAACTGTATGGAGGGATGGATGGTGGGGGGAACTGTATGGAGGGATGGATGGTGGGGGGAACTGTATGGAGGGATGGATGGTGGGGGGGAACTGTATGGAGGGATGGATGGTGGGGGGGGGAACTGTATGGAGGGATGGATGGTGGGGGGAACTGTATGGAGGGATGGATGGTGGGGGGGGGAACTGTATGGAGGGATGGATGGTGGGGGGGAACTGTATGGAGGGATGGATGGTGGGGGGGGAACTGTATGGAGGGATGGATGGTGGGGGGGAACTGTATGGAGGGATGGATGGTGGGGGGGAACTGTATGGAGGGATGGATGGTGGGGGGGAACTGTATGGAGGGATGGATGGTGGGGGGAACTGTATGGAGGGATGGATGGTGGGGGGGAACTGTATGGAGGGATGGATGGTGGGGGGAACTGTATGGAGGGATGGATGGTGGGGGGGGGAACTGTATGGAGGGATGGATGGTGGGGGGAACTGTATGGAGGGATGGATGGTGGGGGGGAACTGTATGGAGGGATGGATGGTGGGGGGAACTGTATGGAGGGATGGATGGTGGGGGGGAACTGTATGGAGGGATGGATGGTGGGGGGGAACTGTATGGAGGGATGGATGGTGGGGGGGAACTGTATGGAGGGATGGATGGTGGGGGGAACTGTATGGAGGGATGGATGGTGGGGGGGAACTGTATGGAGGGATGGATGGTGGGGGGAACTGTATGGAGGGATGGATGGTGGGGGGGGGAACTGTATGGAGGGATGGATGGTGGGGGGGAACTGTATGGAGGGATGGATGGTGGGGGGGGGGGAACTGTATGGAGGGATGGATGGTGGGGGGAACTGTATGGAGGGATGGATGGTGGGGGGGGGAACTGTATGGAGGGATGGATGGTGGGGGGAACTGTATGGAGGGATGGATGGTGGGGGGAACTGTATGGAGGGATGGATGGTGGGGGGAACTGTATGGAGGGATGGATGGTGGGGGGGAACTGTATGGAGGGATGGATGGTGGGGGGAACTGTATGGAGGGATGGATGGTGGGGGGAACTGTATGGAGGGATGGATGGTGGGGGGAACTGTATGGAGGGATGGATGGTGGGGGGGAACTGTATGGAGGGATGGATGGTGGGGGGAACTGTATGGAGGGATGGATGGTGGGGGGGGAACTGTATGGAGGGATGGATGGTGGGGGGGAACTGGATGGAGGGATGGATGGTGGGGGGGAACTGTATGGAGGGATGGATGGTGGGGGGGAACTGTATGGAGGGATGGATGGTGGGGGGGAACTGGATGGAGGGATGGATGGTGGGGGGAACTGTATGGAGGGATGGATGGTGGGGGGAACTGTATGGAGGGATGGATGGTGGGGGGGAACTGTATGGAGGGATGGTAGGGGGGGGGAACTGTATGGAGGGATGGATGGTGGGGGGAACTGTATGGAGGGATGGTGGGGGGAACTGTATGGAGGGATGGATGGTGGGGGGAACTGTATGGAGGGATGGATGGTGGGGGGACTGTATGGAGGGATGGATGGTGGGGGGGGGGAACTGTATGGAGGGATGGATGGTGGGGGGGAACTGTATGGAGGGATGGATGGTGGGGGGGGGAACTGTATGGAGGGATGGATGGTGGGGGGGAACTGTATGGAGGGATGGATGGTGGGGGGGAACTGTATGGAGGGATGGATGGTGGGGGGAACTGTATGGAGGGATGGATGGTGGGGGGGAACTGTATGGAGGGATGGATGGTGGGGGGAACTGTATGGAGGGATGGATGGTGGGGGGAACTGTATGGAGGGATGGATGGTGGGGGGAACTGTATGGAGGGATGGATGGTGGGGGGAACTGTATGGAGGGATGGATGGTGGGGGGAACTGTATGGAGGGATGGATGGTGGGGGGGAACTGTATGGAGGGATGGATGGTGGGGGGGAACTGTATGGAGGGATGGATGGTGGGGGGAACTGTATGGAGGGATGGATGGTGGGGGGGAACTGTATGGAGGGATGGATGGTGGGGGGAACTGTATGGAGGGATGGATGGTGGGGGGGGAACTGTATGGAGGGATGGATGGTGGGGGGACTAAGTGGATGGCAGGTGAGTGGAACGAGGAGGCTGGGGGACAGGAAAGAAAATCTTTCAGAAACACCAGCCCAAGAATCATGTAAGGAAAGAACACATGGAGGACGAGTGGGTGGGCAGGTGAGAGTGAGTGGATGGATGAGTAGCAGGGCGGGTGGCAATATAGGTGGATAGGCAGGCAGCAGTGGTCGGGCAGGTGTCAATGTGTGCAGGCGGGCAGTCCTGAGATGGTTGGCAGAGATGGCAGAGTGGGTGGATGTGTCGGCAGAAGAACGAGCGGGTGGCAGATTGTAAGCTATGGTGGTGGGTGACTGATGGTAGACTATGGTGGTGGGTGGCTGATGGTAGACTAAGGTGGTGGGTGACTGATGGTAGACTTTGGTGGTGGGTGGCTGATGGTAGACTAAGGTGGTGTGTGGCTGATGGTAGACTAAGGTGGTGGGTGGCTGATGGTAGACTAAGGTGGTGGGTGGCTGATGGTAGACTAAGGTGGTGGATGGCTGATGGTAAACTAAGGTGGTGGGTGGCTGATGGTAGACTAAGGTGGTGGGTGGCTGATGGTAGACTAAGGTGGTGGGTGGCTGATGGTAGACTAAGGTGGTGGGTGGCTGATGGTAGACTAAGGTGGTGGGTGGCTGATGGTAGACTAAGGTGGTGGGTGGCTGATGGTAGACTAAGGTGGTGGGTGGCTGATGGTAGACTAAGGTGGTGGGTGGCTGATGGTAGACTAAGGTGGTGGGTGGCTGATGGTAGACTAAGGTGGTGGGTGGCTGATGGTAGACTATGGTGGTGGGTGGCTGATGGTAGACTAAGGTGGTGGGTGGCTGATGGTAGACAAAGGTGGTGGGTGGCTGATGGTAGACTAAGGTGGTGGGTGGCTGATGGTAGACTAAGGTGGTGGGTGGCTGATGGTAGACTAAGGTGGTGGGTGGCTGATGGTAGACTAAGGTGGTGGGTGGCTGATGGTAGACTAAGGTGGTGGGTGGCTGATGGTAGACTAAGGTGGTGGGTGGCTGATGGTAGACTAAGGTGGTGGGTGGCTAATGGTAGACTAAGGTGGTGGGTGGCTGATGGTAGACTAAGGTGGTGGTGGCTGATGGTAGACTATGGTGGTGGGTGGCTGATGGTAGACTAAGGTGGTGGGTGGCTGATAGTAGACAAAGGTGGTGGGTGGCTGATGGTAGACTAAGGTGGTGGGTGGCTGATGGTAGACTAAGGTGGTGGGTGGCTGATGGTAGACTAAGGTGGTGGGTGGCTGATGGTAGACTAAGGTGGTGGGTGGCTAATGGTAGACTAAGGTGGTGGGTGGCTGATGGTAGACTAAGGTGGTGGGTGGCTGATGGTAGACTGAGGTGGTGGGTGGCTGATGGTAGACTAAGGTGGTGGGTGGCTGATGGTAGACTAAGGTGGTGGGTGGCTGATGGTAGACTAAGGTGATGGGTGGCTGATGGTATACTATGGAGGTGGGTGACTGATGGTAGACTAAGGTGGTGGGTGGGTGATGGTAGACTAAGGTGGTGGGTGGCTGATGGTAGACTAAGGTGGTGGGTGGCTGATGGTAGACTAAGGTGGTGGGTGGCTGATGGTAGACTAAGGTGGTGGGTGGCTGATGGTAGACTATGGTGGTGGATGGCTGATGGTAGACTAAGGTGGTGGGTGGCTGATGGTAGACTAAGGTGGTGGGTGGCTGATGGTAGACTAAGGTGGTGGGTGGCTGATGGTAGACTAAGGTGGTGGGTGGCTGATGGTAGACTAAGGTGGTGGGTGGCTGATGGTAGACTAAGGTGGTGGGTGGCTGATGGTAGACTAAGGTGGTGGGTGGCTGATGGTAGACTAAGGTGGTGGGTGGCTGATGGTAGACTAAGGTGGTGGGTGGCTGATGGTATACTATGAAGGTGGGTGACTGATGGTAGACCAAAGTGGTGGGTGGCTGATGGTAGACTAAGGTGGTGGGTGGCTGATGGTAGACTATGGTGGTGGATGGCTGATGGTAGACTAAGGTGGTGGGTGGCTGATGGTAGACTAAGGTGGTGGGTGGCTGATGGTAGACTAAGGTGGTGGGTGGCTAATGGTAGACTAAGGTGGTGGGTGGCTGATGGTAGACTAAGGTGGTGGTGGCTGATGGTAGACTATGGTGGTGGGTGGCTGATGGTAGACTAAGGTGGTGGGTGGCTGATAGTAGACAAAGGTGGTGGGTGGCTGATGGTAGACTAAGGTGGTGGGTGGCTGATGGTAGACTAAGGTGGTGGGTGGCTGATGGTAGACTGAGGTGGTGGGTGGCTGATGGTAGACTATGGAGGTGGGTGGCTGATGGTAGACTAAGGTGGTGGGTGGCTGATGGTAGACTAAGGTGGTGGGTGGCTGATGGTAGACTAAGGTGGTGGGTGGCTGATGGTAGACTAAGGTGGTGGGTGGCTGATGGTAGACTAAGGTGGTGGGTGGCTGATGGTAAACTAAGGTGGTGGGTGGCTGATGGTAGACTAAGGAGGTGGGTGGCTGATGGTAGACTAAGGTGGTGGGTGGCAGGGTGGGCAGAGAGAGTAGGTAAGTACAGTGGAACCTTGAATAACGAATTTAATCTGTTCCGGCTCTGTGATCATCATGTGAAACGGACGTCATACAAAACGAATGTCCCAATTGACAATAATGGAAATCAAATTAATCCGTTCTACCACCGAAAAACATCATTATGATATTCGATGTTTTAAATAATGGAGCAGCCTACCTTACATACACTGAACTAACCTTTAGGACATTTTTCTTTCTTCAAATTTGTTCAATATTTTTTTTTATTTGTCTTATAGCAAAAGGTTCGTTTGGTGTTCGGCAGGTAGGCTGCTCCATGTTTCTTAAATAAAAAAAATAAAAAAATAAAAACAGGTTGAAACAATTTGGAAAACGGACAAATGCCATAAAGGTTCATTCAGTGTTTGTCAGGAAGGCTGCCCCATTATAGCAATCTTTCTTTGTTTCAAATGTGTTCCATTTGTTTTGCATTTTTCATTTACGTCTCAATAATGGAGCAGCCTACTCAATAAACACTGAATGCATCTTTATGGCATTTGTTCTGTTTTTCAAAATTTTTCATTTTTTTTTATTTTTTGTTTTTTTTTTTTTATTTAAGAAACATGGAGCAGTTTACCTGCCGAACAGCGCACGAACCTTTTTGACATTTGTTCTATTTTTTTTTTCAATTTTTCTACAAAAAAGTCAATGCTTTGCAACATCTCAGCATCTTTACCCCTTTATATCCCAGCATCATTAGCATCTTTAAACAAAAACAGCATAATTTATTTGCATCGTCGGAGGCATCCGAGAATGTGCAAGAAGCAGCGCGACCCAATCATGTGGTGTCATCGTTATTCAAACGAGCAGTCGCCATACAAGACGAATTGTCGGCGATCGGGCCAGTCGTTACCCAAAATGTTCTCCATTTCAGGTGATCGTTATTCGAGGTACCTCTGTACAATGATTTTTTTTTATTACACATGCTCAGGGAACACAAATGAACACTTTTATAAGACAATTTTTTTTTTTTAATTTTGCTGCTGTCCCTGGCAGTGTTAAAGGCCTTAGCCCCATAGCTGCTGCCTCCCAAGGGTTAATGACCTTCCAAATGCCTCTAAACACCTCAACCCAATTTTATTTGCTGATGACACAACCTTCATTTCCTCCAATCCTGACCATCTTACTCTGAATGATACAGTGAATACTGAACTAAATAAAGTTCATCTTTGGTTAACTGCTAACAAACTCACCCTTAACCCTTCTGCTGTTCAGGGCTTAACCCTTAAACTGCAAAACAAACACATTACTAGCTGGGGTGTGTAACTATCGCAGAATTGCACACCAAACCTATTAAAGTGTTGGAGTACCATGCAAGATTTAACCCTTAAACTACGCAACACTGCATATGAAGTTTTGAATAACTGACGCACAAGTGCGCATCACTGCATATGAAGTTTTAGAGTACTACACAAAATTTAAACTGCCCACAGACACACGGGGTTCACAGCACCTTCTTCAATGCTCTTATAAACAGAAGCCATTTAAAAAAAAATCATGGGCAACATTCCTGGATGTGAGGGCCTCAGTACTGAGTGAGCCACCAAGGCTGGCACACACAGCATGAGCTCACAGCATTGCTGTTCAGCTTGTGATTACAGCTTCGCCTAAAAAATGTAAAAACATATATGTAACCGGTATTATTTAGCAATGATTGTATTACAGAAGACCCCTGACTGTGGTAAAAATGACCAGGATTCTGATAATAGCAGGATTGTTGTGACAATTTGTGCTGTGCTGTGAGAGGAGTAATATTGAGGGGGGGGGGCTGTAGCATCGTCTGCCGAATCTATGTGGCCACCTGTTGCTGTCTGTACTTACTATTCCGGCTTAGTGATTCGCTATGGTGAACAAAACGTACAGATACTTATATATAACATCTATATATAGTGAATAGAAGCAAAAACAGTATGGTGGGAGGAAGATGTTGGCGAGTGAGGTGTTGAGGGAGGGAGTTGCAGCCAGTGGCGGGCTGGTTGGTGTGACTCCTTGCTGCTTTTTGACTCAGCATACCAACTTTAGTGGTTCGTTATGGTGAACACAAATGTAGATACTTATATATAATGTGTATATATAGTGTAATAACAGCAAAAGAAGTGTTGGGAGAAGGCATTTTGGTGAGGATGGGGCCTAATCTGTATGACATGTCATGCTGTGTAAGGGTGGCCACTATGCTCTTTGGGCACAATATTTGCTTAGTTGAACAGTTATGGTGAACAAAACATGTAGATACTTATATAAAGTGAATAAAAGCAAAATTCAGTATGGTGGGAGGAGGATGTTGGGCAGTGAGGTGGTGTTGAGGGAGTAAGTGGTGGTGAGTGGTTGGCTGGCTGCTGTGTGTTGGCCACTACTCGTTGATTTTTTACTCTGTATAACATCTTAGTGGTTCGTTATGGTGAACAAAACATGCAGATACTTATATATAACTTGTGTAGTGTAATATCTGCAAAACTATTTGTTTATTTTTTATGAACATAAATGAATCACTAATATGCACACCATAATTTTCAGTGTAGCGATGATTCACACATTTTATTATAGAGCATCACTTTGTTTTCCGATTGGGGTTGGAGAGTCACACTACACGAACCAAGTTCAGGTAGGAAGCAGTCCGCCAAGCCTCACACCGACCGGGGTGGGAGTTATCCTACACGAACCAAATTCGGGTGAGGAAGCAGCCAGACAAGCGTCGCACCGGCCTGTGGTGGTGGGTGGGAGATGGTTTAGTTTGCCCACTGACCGTTTTTGGTGCCACCTCTATGGTGCCTGCTACCCTGTGATGTCACAGATTCTCAGCCTATTGTTCCCATTGATTTGTCACAAGGCTGGAGTGTTCATTCCGTGACTTTGTTGGATATATCTGCACAATCAAGGAACTTCCGTGCACCATGTTGGCTCCAAATGCACGCATTGTGTCAGTGAAAGCATCAACAAGTGGGATACATAAAAGAAAGAGGTCAGTGATGACATTTGAGAAGAAAGTTAAAATAATTAAGAAGGTGGAGAGTGGTGTCCCGAGAAGTGTCGTGTGCGCTGAATATGGCATTAGTAAAAGTACTGTTTTTGATCTTCTTCAGGCTAAACCTATAATTTTTTACTTTCTCTAAAAGTGAAAGTTGTAAGGCAATACGAAATAGAAAGGTAGTAAGTAAAGCAAAGGTGGAGAGTGTTGATAATGCAGTGTGGGAGTGGTACAGAGGTGTGAGGTGACAAAGAAGCCAGTGGCAGATGATGTCACAAACAAATGTCAATTAAAGAGTCTTTTGCAATGGCTTCCAAGAAAGCTCGCATTGCATCACCTGCACCTGACTCATCACATGTTGACCCAGTCAACCCAACACCACCAACATCCACCACTACCTCTTCCATGTAAATAACTATGCTACATCAACATCAATCAACATAAGCAGATCAGGACTTCATTTATTGGTGAGTACAAACAAAATATGGTCGCATTTATGCTATGAACCTGTCGATTTTCCCCCTAGAGTTTATTTTAAAAATCAATAATTTTTTTTTTTACATTTCTAATTTATTTTTTCCCTCCATTTCTCGTTTACGAACTTACATAATAACCAACGGGTCTCGTCCCCAAGGGGTTCGGAAACCAAGTGGTGCTCTGTATATATAAATATATCACACTACACACTATTGAATAATATTACTGCAAAAAATTCTGAAAAAATCAGAGACATTGAAGTAATTACGTAATAATATCTTTGTGGCAACTCCCGCTTGACAACTCAGGCAGAGCAGACCTCCTCTGGTGCCAGCTATGTCAATGCCTCTTTTTTTTTTGGCCAGACTTCCCCGCGCTATTTTGGCCAAAATATGCCCCTTGTGATTTTATTTTTTTTCCCATGATCAGGGAACACAAATAAACACATTTGTAAGACAAAGTATTTTTTTTTTTTGTGCCTGTGGGTGTTGAAGGCCAAATAGTCTAGAGCAGCTTAGAGGTTAAAAGTCTAGTGACTACACGAACCCCGTGTAGCCACGAGACTTTTAACCTCTAACCTGCTCTGGGCTATTTGGCCTTTAAAACCCACAGGCGCAAAAAAAAAAAAAAACATTTACAAAAGTGTTTATTTGTGTTCTCCAATCATGGGAAAAATAATAAAAAATCGTAAGTGGCATATTTTAGCCGAAATAGCGTGGGGAAGTCTGGCAAAAAAGAGGCGCTGACATAGCTGGCACCAGAGGAGGTCTTCTCTGCCCGAGCTGTCAAGCGGGAGTTGCCACATAGATATTATTACCTAATTACTTCAATGTCATCAGCTTGCTTGATACCTGCTTGATGGGGTTCTAGGAGTTCTTCTACTCCCCAAGCCCGGCGACTTGTCAGAGTTTGGTCCACAAGGCTGTTGCTTGGAGCAGCCCGCAGGCCCACATACCCACCACAGCCCAGTTGGTCCGGCATGTTTTTTAGAAAACAGTCCAGTTTTCTCTTGAAGATGTCTACGGTTGTTCCGGCAATATTTCTTATAGTCGCTGGGAGAACGTTGAACAACCGTGGACCTCTGATGTTTATAGTGTTCTCTGATTGTGCCTATGGCACATCTGCTTTTCACTGGTTCTATTCTGCATTTTCTTCCATATTGTTCACTCCAGTATGTTGTTATTTTACTGTGTAGATTTGTGACCTGGCCCTCCAGTATTTTCCATGTGTATGTTATTTGGTATCTCTCTCGTCTCCTTTCTAGTCATTCGGAGAACTTTGAGACGATCCCAATAATTTAGGTGCTTTATCATGTCTATGTGTGCCGTATATGTTCTCTGTATTCCCCCTATTTCTCTGTATTCTCAGCTTCCTCAGGACTCTTGTAAACAGATGCCATTTATAAAAAAAAATATAGTGGGCAACATTCCCGGGTGTAAGAGCCTCAGTACCGAGTCACCATGGCTGGTACATGTTGCTGGTGCACACAACACGAACTAACAGCACTGCTGGTGCACGCAACACGAGCTAACAGCACTGCTGGTGCACGCAGCACGAGCTAACAGCACTGCTGGTGCACGCAGCACGAGCTAACAGCACTGCTGGTGCACGCAGCACGAGCTAACAGCACTGATGGTGCACGCAGCACGAGCTAACAGCACTGCTGGTGCACGCAGCACGAGCTAACAGCACTGCTGGTGCACGCAGCGCGAGCTAACAGCACTGCTGGTGCACGCAGCACGAGCTAACAGCACTGCTGGTGCACGCAGCACGAGCTAACAGCACTGCTGGTGCACGCAGCGCGAGCTAACAGCACTGCTGGTGCACGCAGCACGAGCTAACAGCACTGATGGTGCACGCAGCAGGAGCTAACAGCACTGCTGGTGCACGCAGCACGAGCTAACAGCACTGCTGGTGCACGCAGCACGAGCTAACAGCACTGCTGGTGCACGCAGCGCGAGCTAACAGCACTGCTGGTGCACGCAGCACGAGCTAACAGCACTGATGGTGCACGCAGCAGGAGCTAACAGCACTGCTGGTGCACGCAGCACGAGCTAACAGCACTGCTGGTTCACGCAACATGAGCTAACAGCACTGCTGTTCAGCGTGTGACTACAGCATCGCCTAAAAATGTCAAACTATATATGTAACTGGTATTATTTAGCAATGATAGTATTACAGAAGACCCCTGACTGTGATAAAATTGACCAGGATTCTGATAATAGCAGGACTGTTGTGATAATTAGCACTGTGTACAGTATGGTGGGAGCAGTAATGCTGAGGGAGGTCGCATCTGCTGACTTTGTATTCACCTAGTTGTATTCACCTAGTTGTGCTTGCGGGGGTTGAACTCTGCTCTTTTGGCCCGCCTCTCAACTGTCAATCAACTGTTACTACTACTACAATTTTAATTTTTTATTTTTCACACCACACACACACACACACCCCAGGAAGCAGCCCGTGACAGCTGACTAACTATTTACTGCTAGGTAACAGGAGCATAGGGTGAAAGAAACTCTGCCCATCGTTTCTCACCGGCGCCCGGGATCGAACCCGGGACCACAGGATCACATGTCCGACAGCACGCTCCAAGCGGACCTGTGGCCACCTGTTATTATCTGCACTCACCATACCAGCTTAGTGGTTCACTATGGGGAACACAAATGTAGATACTTATATACTGTATAACAAATGTATATAGTGAAATAACAGCAAAAGGAGTATGTTGGGAGGAGCCATTTTGGTGACAGGTGTCTCTTGACAAGCAATTTTGTTGTGGCCACTGTTGTTTGGGCACCATACCAGCTTAATTGTACAGTTATGGTGAACAAAATATGTAGGTACTTATATATAATGTGTGTTTATAGTGTGAAAACAGCACAAATGTTATAGTGGGAGTAGGAATGCTGGCGAGTGAGGGAGGGAGCATCAGCTGATTGTGTGGCGATCTCAATTATTGTCTTGACTCATCATACTAGCTTAGTTGTACAGTTGGATCACACATTTTATTATATAAATATATCACACTACACATTATTGAGTAATAGTATTGCCAAAAACTGAGAACAAATCAGAGACATTGAAATAAATAGGTAGTAATATCTTTGTGGCAACTCCTGCCTGACAGCTTGGTCGGAGCAGACCTCCTCCGACACTTGCTCTGTCAACGCCTCATTTTTGTCAGACTTCCACACCCTCTTGAAGCCAAAATATGCCACCTATAATTTTTTTTATTATTTTTCCCGTGATCAGGGAACACAAATGAATACTTTTATAAGATGAAAAAAAGATATGTATTTTTGTATTTCTTGTGCCTGGGCATGTTGCAGGCTATAACTGCAAGAGCAGCCCTGGGGTTAACCCATAAGCTGCGCAACACATCAATAGCTGTGGTGAGTAACTGTCATGGAACTGTGCACCACAGCTATTCGTGTGTTGGAGTACCACGCAAGATTTAAAAGTCCCATGGCTATATGGGGTTCACATCAGCTTCCTCAGGGCTCTTGTGAACAGATGCCATTAAAAAAAAAATCATGGTCAACATTCCCAGGTGTGAGAGCCTCAGTACTGACTGAGCAACCAAGGCTGGTGCGCGTAGCATAAGCTATCAACACTGCTGTTCAGCTTGTGACCACTGCATCTCCTAAAAATGTCAAAATATACATGTGCCTGCTATTATTTAGCGATGATAGTATTACAAAAGACCCCCCCCTGTGATAAAAATGTCCAGGATTCTGATAATAGCAGGAATGTTGTGATAATTAGCGCTGTGCATAGTATGGTGGGAAGAGTAATGCTGAGGGAGGGATTTCCCCCCCTCCCCGACCCCCGAAAGAACGATAAGGCCAACATTTAAAGATGAGAAAAAGCCGCTTGCAGAAACTGCTGAAGCGCAGACTTTTCAAATAGCAACGACAAAATGGCAATAAAAACCTAAGAACCAGGGCCCAGGTAGAGGCCAACAAGGAAACGAGCACCACGCACCAAAACGCGAAGCGAAAAACTGTGACACCGCAACCCACAGGAGCGGCACCACCAGCCCCAGCAGGGCAGAACGATGCACATGTCGCAGAGGAAGAAATGAGGAGAACTATGTAGAACATGTACTGCACTAAAACATAAATGTACTGTCCTGAAAGGGAACACAAAGAAAAGGCCCAACGAAAATTAACTGTAGGGCAGGAGTGGATGATCGGAAAACTATATCTACCTGCAAACACTGCAACGCAGAAGCTGGTAGTGACAGACAAGGATAAGAGGAAGAACTCAGACCTATAATGGAACACTGGGCCCGTTCAACAACAGGGAAGTGAACATGAACACAGCCCAACTTAGCACGAGCATGAGAAAAGCCAACATGCACCTTCCAAGATACACAACAATGTGTAGTATAGAGGTACTGTAGTAATACATAAAAATGCAAAGAAAAGACCTTAACCCTCAAACCGCTAGGGGTCCAAATGGAATTAACACCCACAGGCGCAACAAAAAAAAATCCAAAAAATTCTTTCAACTTATAGAAGTGTTAATTTTTGTTCCCTGATCACGGAAAAAATAACAAAAAAATCGTAGGTGGCATATTTTAGCCGCAATAGGGTAGGGAAGTGTGGCAAAAAAGGGGCGTTGACAGAGCCTTCGCCAGACGAGGTCTACTCCGCTCGAGCTGTCAGGCGGCAGTTGCCACAAATATTTTACAGGTATTACCTAATTATTTCAATGTCTCTGATTGATTTTTTCTTAGTTTTTTTGCAGTAATATTATTCAATAGAGTGAATTGTGATACATTTATATAATAAAATGTGTGAACCATCGCTGTACTCAAAATTATGGTGTGCATATTAGTGATTCAATTATTATGTTCATAAAACAATAAACAAATAGTTTTGCTGTTATTACACTATATACACACAGGTTATATATAAGTATCTGCATGTTTTGTTCACCATAACAAACCACTAAGTTGGTCTTGTGAGTCAAAATGCAACAAGGTGTGACTGCCACACACCAGCCAGCCACTCACTGCCACTCCCTCCCTCAACACCTCACTCGCCCTCATTCTCCTCCCACAATACTGTTTTTGCATTTATTCACTATACAGACGTTATATATACATATTTACATGTTTTGTTCACCAGAACTGTATATCTAAGTTTGTATGGTGAGTAAAGGCACAAAGACGTAGCTACTCACACAGTCAGCTGGTGGCGGCCGCCCTCAAGGCCAGACGCACTAATATTTCTCCTTCAACAATATTGTTTGTGGTGTTATTACGATATATACACACATTATATATAAGTATCTACCTGTTTTATTCACCATACCTGTACAAATAAGCTGGTATGGTGCCCAAAGACCATAGTGGCCACCAGTAAACAACATGACAAGTCGTGCAGACGACACACCTACATCACCAAAACGGCGGCTCCCAACCTACTCCTCTTGCTGTTATTACACTCAATGCACACGTTATATATAAGTATCTACATTTGTGTTCACCATAGCGAACCACTAAGCTGGTATGGTGAGTGCAGTCAATAAAAGGTGGCCACACACAGTCAAAAGACGATGCCACCACCACCCTCCCTCCCACTGCATTACTCCTCCCTCCATGGAGCACAGCGCTAAATATCACCACAATCCTGCTATTATCAGAATCCTGGTCAGTTTTATCACAGTCAGGGGTCTTCTGTAATAATATCATCGCTAAATAATAGCAGTATCATATATATTATGGCATTTTTAGGCGATGCTGTGGTCACAAGCTGATCAGCGGTGCTGTGAGCTCGTGCTGCGTGTGCCAGCCTTGGTGGCATGCTTAATACTGATGCTCTTACACCCAAGAATGTTGGCCTGGATTTTTTTTCTAGGTGGCATCTGGCAACTATCGATCGTGGCTGCACTATAGCTGCCCCTATCCCAGGCGGGGTGTTTAAATTATAGTGCTAGACACGAAATCATATATATATGATGTGCGCGGTTTCGGTTTTGTCACTGAAATCATATATATATGATTTGCGCAGTTTAAGGGTTAAATATTGTCCCAGCACTAGAAGCTAGAGACAAGAGCATAAGCAATATGAAGAACTAAGTAAGTAAGTAAGTAATTATCAAAAGAAGGCACCAAACCGGGAAGGCTATGTAGCACCATCAAATACGCAAAATAATCAGAGGGCGCTAAATATCACCAAGGATGCCAATACGAGAACAAAAACGCATAAGGCGAACGATATCAAAAGTATCCGAGTCACCAAGAATTCTATCGAGGGATAGGTGACCGCGAGGGGCGGTCGGAAAGCAAGACACACGCTCGTCCTGGAAGTCAGGACATTCAAGAAGGACATGCACGACCGTAAGAGGGACAATGCAACTAGGACAATAAGGAGCAGGGCGGCGCTCCATCAAGTGACCATGGGTTAAGCGAGTATGGCCAATACGCAACCTCGCTAGAGCTGTTTCCCACCGCCGGTTACGGTGGAAGGAGGACGGCCACGAGGAAACACAACATTTAAGAGTACGTAGCTTGTTACCAGTAACAGACAACCAAGAAGCCTGCCAACGGGTAAGGACTGAGGAATGGATAACCGGGTAAAAGTCGGAATACGGAATGCCTTTACGAGAGATGGGACAAGAGCGGACAGCTTCCTTAGCGGCAGCATCCGCACGCTCATTTAAAGACACGCCAATATGGCTGGGAACCCAACAAAACTCAACCGACTTAAATTTACTGTGAACGAGAAACAGCCAATGCTGGATCTCGACAACTACCGGATGAACTGGATTAAAGCACCCGAGAGCCAAGAGGGCACTACGAGAGTCAACAACAATCACAAAGGAAGACTGACAACGAGAAAGCAGGAGACGAAGAGCATAGAGAATAGCATAAAGTTCCGCTGTAAAGATGCTAGTCTCCGGAGGCAAGCGACACATATAAGTGCGATCAGGAAAAACAACAGAGTAGCCAACACCGTCCGCTGACTTAGACCCATCGGTGAAGACAGAAACGGAGCGGGAGTGAGAAGAAAAGTGCTCGAGGAAAAGGCGTTTTAGAACTGTAGGAGGGGTAAAAGCTTTAGTGATACGAGTCAAGGATGTACAAAACCGCGGAAGAGGGACCCTCCACGGGGGCAAAGAAGGAACAACACGAGGAGAAACATCAGAAATACGAACGGAAAGAGAATCCTGCAGGCGAGATAACCGGACAGAAAGAGGGAGGTGGTGAAGAGGAACAGGAACCGCAGGAGGGGTAAAAGTTAAAGCACGACAGAGACGAGAGGAAGGATGTTGCAAGGACCGCGCAAGATAGCGAAGACAGTAGCGATCACGGCGGTCCTGGAGAGACAGGAAGCCAGTGTCAACATACAAGCTAAGGACGGGAGTCGAACGAAAGGCACCAGAACTGAGGCGCAACCCAGCATGGTGCAAAGCATCAAGACGGCGAAGAGTAGAAGGAGAAGCAGACGAGTAAGCAGGGCAACCATAATCGAGCTTAGACAGGACGAGAGAGGAATGTAAAGCAAGGAGAGTGCGCCTATCTGCCCCCCAAGAAGTATGGGACAAGACCCGAAGGAGGGTAAGGGACTTAGAGCACTCAACACGGAGGTAAGAGATATGGTGAGACCAAGACAAACGAGTGTCAAGGAATAACCCCAAAAGCTTCGCGGAATCTTTGTATTCAAGGGGATGACCATAAAGTGACAAAGAGGGACGAAGAACAACCCGTTTCCGCGTAAAAGTCATGGCACAAGTCTTAGAAGTAGAGAACTTGAAGCCATGACCTGTGGCCCAAGACGACACGGCATCAATCGCAAGTTGAAGCCGGCGTTGAAGGAGAGGCGAATCATCACCCTGACAACAAAGGGTAAGATCATCGACATAGAGAGCGGAGAAGACACCAGAAGGAAGAGAGGAAAGAAGACCATTGAGGGCAACCAGAAAAAGAGTAGTGCTCAGAACACTACCCTGGGGCACACCTTCGTATTGCTGAAAAGAGGGAGAGAGAGCGGTACCAAGGCGCACCCGAAAGGAACGACGAGAGAGGAAGCTGCGGAGAAAGAGAGGGAGATGACCACGAAGGCCAAAAGAATGAAGTTGAGATAGGATATGATAACGCCAAGTGGTGTCGTAAGCCTTTTCTAGGTCAAAAAGGACGGCAACAACGGAGGTCTTCGCAGCAAAAGCAGTACGTATATAGACCTCCAAGTTCACCAGGACATCTGTCGTGCTGCGGCACTTGCGGAAACCAAATTGAGAAGGGGAGAGGAGGTGATGGTGTTCCAGGAACCACATCAGACGAACGTTAACCATACGTTCAAAGAGTTTGCAGACACAACTTGTGAGAGCAATAGGGCGAAAGTCCTTAGGGGAAGTACCCAGAGACCCCGGTTTGCGAACAGGGAGGACAACGGCATCGAGCCAGTCCTCAGGGACTGACGACGACTCCCAGATCCGATTATACAGACTCAGTAAATACTGAGACGTGCTCGGAGGGAGATGGCGAAGCATCTCATAATGAATACCATCGGAGCCCGCCGCCGTAGAACCGCAGAGGGCCAGGGCAGAACGAAGTTCAGAGAGAGAGAAGGGATCATTATAGGGAAGCTGAAGATGAGTGCAGAAATCTAAAGGACGAGACTCAAGGACAGGTTTACGAAGAAGGAAAGATTGGGGAAGATGAAGACCAGAGCTAACAGAAGAAAAGTGGGAACCCAGTTCGGAAGTGACCTGCAACGGGTCCGCCACAAGAGTATCATGGAGGTGAAGGACCGGTGAAACATCGGGAACGAACTTACCCGCTATCTTGCGGATACGCTTCCAGATCTGGGCCAGAGGGGTTTCGGACGTAATTGTCGAGACATAAGATGCCCAACATTCACGTTTAGCCGTACGGATGGCCCTACGGGCCACCGCACTCGCTTTCCGAAAGAAAAGAAAAGAATCGGTCGTCTGCCTACGGCGGTGCTTCTTCCAGGCTGCACGCTTACAGCGGACAGCCCGAGCACAGTCCGCATTCCACCAGGGAACGCACTTCCGTGGACCCCGAGAGGAAGAGCGAGGAATAGAGCGGAGGGCAGCGTCGAAGACAGTGTCATGAAAAAGGAGGAGAGCGCGAGAGAGGGGCAGAAGGGAGAGGTCAGAGAGAGTAGCACTGAGGGAAAATAGGGTCCAGTCCGCCTTAGCAAACTGCCACCTAGGGAAAGAGAGGGAAGGGCGAAAAGAGAAAAAGGAAACAAGGATGGGGAAATGATCACTTCCATGGAGGTCATCAAGAACCTGCCATGTGAAATCTAAGTAAAGAGAAGAAGAGCAGAGAGAAAGATCAAGACAAGAAAGGGTACGAGTTCGAGAGTCCAAATGAGTGGGCTCACCAGAATTCAGAAGAGACAGGGAAGAAGAGAGGAGAAACGGCTCAAGGAGGCGACCCCGGGTATTCGTCAGAACGTCACCCCAAAGAGAATGACGACAATTGAAGTCACCCAGCAGGAGCACAGGCTCCGGCAAGGAGTCTAGGAGGTGTTTCAAATCAGGAAGAGAGAGCGGGACACTCGGGGGGAGATAAATGGAACAAACTGTGTACCATTTCCCCACAAAGATACGAGCAGCAGAACAATGGAGAGGCGAAGGAAAAAGTAAAGGAACAAAGGGAACATCAGCCCGAATCAAGAGAGCAGAAGAATTAGAAGCCCCAGCAATGGCTGGGGGGGGGGGAGAGAAAGGAATAGCCACGAAAACGACCAGGACGAGCACCAAGCATCGGCTCCTGGAGACAGACACAAAGGGGCGAAAACCGCGAAACCAGAAGTTGGAGTTCGAGGAAATTGGCGTAATAACCTCGAACGTTCCATTGAAGAATGGACAACGACGAGAAGAGAAAGGACAAAAACAGAGAACAAGGAAGAAACAAAGGCTAAAGACCAACAGAGCACGTTAAAGAATATCAGGGTTGGGATCAGGGTCAGCAAAGTCAGGGTTAGGGGGCATGGGTAAACTGAGCAAAGACGGAGGGAAGGAAACGGGAGAACAGATCAGAGGTGGGCGGGCAGGGTCCGGAGGAGGAGGAGGAGGAGGAGACAACGGAGAGGAGCAGTCAAGGACAGCAGCAGGAAGAGGGGGAGTAGAAAGAGAGGAGCGCACCCCAGCAAGAGCAGCAACCGAAAGGGAAGCAGGGGCCAAAGAAACCTCCATAGCGGGAACAGGGGGCGCAAGCACTGAAACGGGAGTGGAAGGAGCAACAGAGCCAGGAGGAGGAGCTGAGGAAGAAAGCGAAGCCTTCTTACCCGCCGGGGAAGAGGAAGGAGAGGAGCCAGGCTTACGCTTCTGACTTAAAGAGACCGGTGTCCCAGCAACTACGTACCGGGCAACGGATTCCAGTGTCTCAACAGGAGAAGCCGAACGAGAGCACACACGACGGCCGTTAGGAGAGCGATGGACATCCGCCCGCACCGACAGGCGGCGGGGAGAGCCGATAGATGGAGGAAGAGGATGGGAAGGAGGATCGGAGGGGGACGAGGAAGGAGACACAGAAGACACGACAGACCGGGTAGAAGGAAGGGGAACCCCAGACAGAGGACCAGGAGGAGGATCCTTCGGGAGAGAACCCAAAGGGACAGAGGAGGGGGCAGTGGGCGCATCAGGGTCCAAGGCCTGGAAACGGTTGCGAGTCTGAGGAAGGCGGGAAGGACGAGGAGAGGAAGAGCGCAACACGCGAGCATAAGAGATATTAGCATAAGGCGGGAGCCGGCGAACCTGGCGCCTCGCCTCAGGAAAAGATAAACGCTCCCGGTGCTTCAAGTTGAGGACGGCTGCCTCAAGCTTGTAATGGACACACGCACGGGAGAAGGTAGGATGGGCCTCACCGCAGTTGAGGCAACGAGCCTGGGGAGAAGCGCACTCCGACTTAGAGTGACCTTCGCCACCACACAAAGGACAGAGAGAGACAGTCCCGGAGCAGCGGAGGGCACCATGCCCAAACCTCCAGCACTTGTTGCAGAGCCGAGGAGAAGGAATGTACTCCTGGACAGAGCACCTGGCACCAGCAAGAATGACAGAGGGTGGAAGGGTCCTACCATCAAAGGTAATCTTCACAACCCGGAGGGGTTGACGGCGACTACCACGAGGGGGACGAGTAAACGTGTCCACCTGGAGAATAGAATGGCCCTGGGCAGCGAGGATATGTCGAATATCGTCGTGGCAGTCGCGTAGGTCCCGAACACCGGTCGCAACATGGGGCGGGAGCAAAATAGTGCCAACACTGGCATTCAACTGAACGTTCTTCGAGACCCGAACGGGGGTCTCGCCAAGGCAGGATAAGGCAGCCAAGCGGGAAGCAGCATCCTGAGAAGGAGCAGCAACGACACGCGTACCGAGACGAGTGGGGTTAAAAGTAATGGAGGCATCCACGGAATCAATGAGATGTCGATGAAGGGAGAAATCGTCAGGAGGCGCAGAATCAAGAGGGAGGAGATCAAAATATTTGGCCCACGAAGCGGGACCAAACAAGGCTTGATAGGTAGCAGAACTGGAAGGAATCGAGCGAGGGCGGCCGTGACGAGAACGGCGGTGAGAACCCCCAGAGAGAGAGGGGTTAAAAGGCGCAGTAGTTACAACTAGAGAAGGAGCCGCGCCAGGGGACGAGGTAGTCACCACTGGGGGCTTGGGGCTCGACCCAACCACAGAGGAGGGAGGGGAGCCAGGGGAAGGAGTCAGAGAGGCCAAAGGAGGAGCAAGGTCGGGGCCCAATGCAGCGGAGGCTACAGAGCCCGGTCTTCCAATACGGACCGACTCGGGGGCTTGGTCGCCCACCCCACGAGCCTGAAAAGGTAAGCCAGAAGCAGCCGAAACAGGGGTTATCATCTTGACGAAATTACGAATTCACTCACGAATGTGCCCCCACACCCACCATGGAGCCACAATTAGAGGCAGGACACCCAACAAGAAGCTATCGCCGATCTTGTCGGGGCCTCCTAGGGGTGCGTCGTGAGTATACGCCCCACAAACGCCACCTTAAGAAACCGACAGTCCGTCGAGATCGGGTTCAGTGACGAAGTGGGGATTGACAATAAAAGGTTCCCCTCGCTCTCGACGTCGGGTACTGCAGTTCTACGGGTGCAAGAGTATGCCTCCTCAAGCACCCGGGCGTCAAAGTAGAAGAAGTCCAAGGGAAGAACCAGAACGAGCAAAAGGTCGGCAGGAAACGGCAAGCAGATAGGAGAAGAGGGGGGAGAAAAACGAAACAGAAGGAAAAGGAAAAGATGCCCAGCAGAATTGGAGAGGACGGCAGCAGGAGCACAAGGCTAGAAAAGGACAGAGGACTGTCCCAAGGAGCATCACACTCCGGCAGCCGCCCACTAAGCCCCCAGACGGCGACAACGAGCTGAGCGGGGAGGGGGTATGAAGAACTAAGAAGACCCAAGAAGCAATTGGCAACAGAATGTACATGAACAACCATATACACAGAGAGACTTGTAGCGAGGATAAGCAATACACTCACCCCCAACAATCTCATGTGCTAATGAGAGAAGCCAACCCTCACATTAACACCGAAGTTCAGCCCCCTAATGACAGGTAACATCCCTTCCAACCTATTGGAGGATGGTGAGGTGTATAGAAGGTGTATACATGTATATTTATATGCAATGTATATATAAGGGTGCAGCCAGGCACTGAATGACAGTCAAGAATTTAATGTCCAGAGTCCAGAAAAGATCCAGTCGCTGAAAGACGAAACCAAAAAGTTACCAAAATCCAGGGCTGTGCCCCAGTGTAACGAAGAACAACATATACGTACAGGTTAAGGTCACATTAAGACTCATGCAAAGAGGCCAAGCAAACAGTACAAACCATACCCAACACTAATTCCAACAGCGAGAACCAGAGCCTGGCTAACAGTGTAACCAGATCGTATAATCTCGCCTGTAGAGCGTAGGCACTATCATGTCACGACACAGCTTACCAATGTAACATTCCGGGAGCATTGCAAGTGGAGCATGTCCAGAGATGCGTGTCCAGGAGGAGAAGAATAGGTATAGTGTAGAGGTGGAGGCGGCACCACTCCGAGCCACCCCATACCCTAGTTTTTTTTCAGAGAAAAGAACTAGGCGAGTGTCCTCATATATAAAATCCAGAACTCCCCCGGTAACAAGGGGGCTATGATTAGAGAGAGAAGATAAACGAGAGCGGCGTACCACCCATAATTACCTAAGTGTAGTTACAGGATAAGAGCTACGCTCGTGGTGTCCCGTCTTCCCAGCGTCCCAGCTCATATAACGCTTTGAAACTACTGACGGTCTTGGCCTCCACCACCTTCTCACCTAACTTGTTCCAACCGTCTACCACTCTGTTTGCGAAAGTGAATTTTCTTATATTTCTTCGGCATCTGTGTTTAGCTAGTTTAAATCTATGACCTCTTGGTCTTAAAGTTCCAGGTCTCAGGAAATCTTCCCTATCGATTTTATCAATTCCTGTTACTATTTTGTATGTAGTGATCATATCACCTCTTTTTCTTCTGTCTTCTAGTTTTGGCATATTTAATGCCTCTAACCTCTCCTCGTAGCTCTTGCCCTTCAGTTCAGGGAGCCACTTGGTAGCGTGTCTTTGCACCTTTTCCAGTTTGTTGATGTGCTTCTTAAGATATGGGCACCACACAACAGCTGCATATTCTAGCTTTGGCTTAACAAAAGTCGTGAACAGTTTCTTTAGTATATCGCCATCCATGTATTTAACACTTTGGCGTGCCCCGCCCGCCACCCCTCAACTGTGCGTTTTGGGTCCCAGCCTTTCACGGGAGCGCGCGTTAATTCTGAAAAGTGTATACTCTCTTCAACTTTGTCACCTTAATTCTCGTCCTACGAGATTAAATTTGGTATCATTGTGTTCGCAATATAATTCTCTACAGCACTATATGCATATAAACGCCAAAAGCCCGGCTAATTACCCGCAGCAAACAGAGAAAGTGCGAACGAGTTACCAAGGAGCCCGCAAAAACGATAAAATATGTTCACTCTTTTCCCTCTGGTCACCTCAATTTTCGTCTTAGGTCTTTCATTTTGGTATCAATGGGTTCGCAATAGAATTCTCTAGAGGAACATTAGCATATTAAATTAAAAACCTGGTCACGCTCCACCCGCCGACGACTTGAAGACGGGCCACGCGTTAACCGCGAGCGAGCGCCCAGACGCCTTCCAGCTACACTCCCAATTCCTGCCCACAAATGTTTAGTATTTAGTATTTTAGTATATGTAGTATTATTGTTTAGTATTTTTTGTGTAGTAGTTGTACATCACATAAGCATTGCAGATAGCCATTTGCACAAAATAGATGGTCATTTTCTTCGTCCATTTGTGAGTTTTCCTTATGAAGTGATAATATTTGATCATTTGGTCACTCCTCGTTACTTTTTGACTCATAATAGCTACTTAGTGGTTCGTTATAATGAACAAAACATGCAGATACTTGCAGGCGATGAGTCACAATAACGTGGCTGAAGTATGTTGACCAGACCACACACTAGAAATTGAAGGGACGACGACGTTTCGGTCCGTCCTAGACCATTCTCAAGTCGATCACAATCAACTTGAGAAGGGTTAACCCTTAACATGCTAGGGGTATAATAAAGTAACGAGGCGTGACCACCGTGTACCAGCCAGCCACTCACGCCCTCCCTCAAGTCATCTGACTCACCGACATTCTCCTCCCACAATACTGTTTTTGCTATAATTCACTATATAGTTTGATATATTTATATAATAAAATGAGTGAATCATTGCTGTACTCAAAAATATGGTGTGCATATTGTTGATTCAATTATGTTCATCAATCAGTGAACAAATACTTTGTCGGTTATTACACTATAAGCACAGGTTATATATAAGTATCTGCATGTTTTGTTCACTATAACGAACCACTAAGTAGCTGTTATGAGTCAAAAAGTAACGAGGAGTGACCACCGTGTACCAGCCAGCCACTCCCGCCCTCCCTAAAGTCATCTGACTCACCCACATTCTCCTCCCACAATACTGTTTTTGCTATAATTCACTATATACAGACGTTATATATAAGTACCTACATGTTTTGTTCACCATAACTGTACATCTAAGCTTGTATGGTGAGGTGAGTAAAGGCACAAAGATGTAGGACCTCACACAGTCAGCTGATGGCTGCCGCCCTCAAGGCCAGACGCAATAAATTTCTCCTCCAACAATACTGTGTGCTGTTATTACGCTATATACACACATTATATATAAATATCTACCTGTTTTATTCACCATACTTGTACAAGTAAACTGGTATGGTGCTCAAAGACCATCGTGGTAACCAGTAAACAACACCGTCGTCTGCACGGTGGCGTCGTCTGCACGACGCCACCGCCCTCACCAAAATGGCGGCTCCTAACCTTCTCTTGCTGTTTATACCCTCTATACACACGTTATATATAAGTATCTACATTTGTGACCACCATAGCGAACCACTAAGCTGGTATGGTGAGTGCAGTCAATAAAAGGTGGCCACACACAGTCAGAAGACATCGCCACCACCCTCCCTCCCACAGCATTACTCCTCCCTCCATGGCGCACAGCGCTAAATATCACCACAATCCTGCTATTATCAGAACCCTGGTCAGTTTTATCAGTCAGGGGTCTTCTGTAATAATATCATCGCTACATAATAGCATGAACAAGTATATTTTGGCATTTTTAGGCGATGTTGTGGTCACAAGCTGAACAGCAGTGCTGTTAGCTCATGTTGCGTGCGTCAGGCTTGGTTGCTCACTCAATACTGAGGGCAATAACACCCGGGTGTTTGGCCCACGATTTTTTTTTTAAATGGCGTCTGTTTACAAGAGCCCTGATGAAGGTGTGGTGAACCCCGTGTAACCGCGGGCCATTTAAATCTTGCGTAGTACTCCAACACGTCATATGACGTGATGCGCAGTTGACTGGAACAACGTCCAACACGTCATATGACGTGATGCGCACTTTAAGGGTTAAGGACCTGCCCGAAACGCTGCGCGTACTAGTGGCTTTACAAGAGTGTAAATACTGTACTATGCTATGTATTCTCACAAACCCAATGTACCTTCTTGTATATAAATAAATAAATAAATAATTAAATAAATAAATAAATAAATTTCATTATTTCGAAGCTGTAGGTCACTGAACCGTGGCGACGAAATCGAACGAAACACGCATGGTGGTGTGCATCTGAGCTCAGCATTCCACTTCACCTGATCTTTCAGGCATCCCTGTGTACAGGAATCGTAGCAGACGTGTGGAAACAGGCTAACATAGTTTCAATCTACAAAAGTGGCAGCAGGGAAGACCCCCTCAATTAGAGACCTGTATCATTGACAAGTGTAATAGTGAAAGTATTGGAAAAACTAATCAAAACTAAATGGGTAGAACATCTGGAGAGAAATTATATAATATCAGACAGACCGTATGGTTTTCGATCTGGAAGATCCTGTGTATCGAATTTACTCAGTTTCTATGATCGAGCCAAAGAGATATTACAGGAAAGAGTTGGTTGGGTTGACTGCATCTATCTGGACCTAAAAAAGGCTTTCGACAGAGTTCCACATAAGAGGTTGTTCTGGAAACTGGAAAATATTGGAGGGGTGACAGGTAAGCTTCTAACATGGATGAAAAATTTTCTGACTGATAGAAAAATGAGGGCAGTAATCAGAGGCAATGTATCGGACTGGAGAAATATCACAAGTGGAGTACCACAGGGTTCAGTTCTTGCACCAGTGATGTTTAATGTCTACATAAATGATCTACCAGTTGGTATACAGAATTATATGAACATGTTTGCTGATGATGCTAAGATAATAGGAAGGATAAGAAACTTAGATGATTGTCATGCCCTTCAAGATGACCTGGACAAAATAAGTATATGGAGCACCACTTGGCAAATGGAATTTAATGTTAATAAATGCCATGTTATGGAATGTGGAATAGGAAAACATAGACCCCACACAGCCTATATATTATGTGAGAAATCTTTAAAGAATTCTGATAAAGAAAGAGATCTAGGGGTGGTTCTAGATAGAAAACTATCACCTGAGGACCACATAAAGAATATTGTGCAAAGGGGCCTATGCCACACTTTCTAACTTCAGAATTGCTTTTAAATACATGGATGGCGATATACTAAAGAAATTGTTCACGACTTTTGTTAGGCCAAAGTTAGAATATGCAGCAGTGGTGTGGTGTCCATATCTTAAGAAGCACATCAACAAACTGGAAAAGGTGCAAAGACATGCTACTAAGTGGCTCCCAGAACTGAAAGGCAAGAGCTATGAGGAGAGGTTAGAGGCATTAAATATGCCAAAACTAGAAGACAGAAGAAAAAGAGGTGATATGATCACTACATACAAAATAATAACAGGAATTGATAAAATCGATTGGGAAGATTTCCTGAGACCTGGAACTTTAAGAACAAGAGGTCATAGATTTAAACTAGCTAAACACAGATGCCGAAGAAATATAAGATAATTCACTTTCGCAAACAGAGTGGTAGACGGTTGGAACAAGTTAGGTGAGGTGGTGGTGGAGGCCAAGACCGTCAGTAGTTTCAAAGCGTTATATGACAAAGAGTGCTGGGAAGACGGGACACCACGAGCGTAGCTCTCATCCTGTAACTACACTTAGGTAATTACGGATTAGACCCGTCCACTTGCACAGGGGTTGCTGTGCCAATAACATGAATAATTTCTCAAATAGCTGATTTCTATCATATTACAGTATATTTTTTATTTTATTTAGTTCAGCTTAATTAGGATAATTAAAAACTATTAGAACACCAGTTTTAAAAATGATTTATTTATCTGAAACTTTCAAAGTCATGGGTCGCTGAACTATGACGACAGAGATTAAAGTGAGTGAAACCTCACTGTAAAGGGAGGTTTACAGTACAGTATTCCCTTATCTGTCCACCCTCACTCATCTTGTTCCATCACAGAAAATGTATATAAGAAGATTTCAACACATTAGCTAGCTATTTACGCTTTAGCCTTTAAATTAATCTACAAAGATACGTGCCATAAATCAATGAACGAAAATCATGGAAATACAGTCGTTCACTTGTGTGGATCACTCTGGCTGGTGTTTGGTTCATATGGTTCACTTCTGTGATCCAACTTGTCATATGAAGGAATTATTAATTGTAACCTGTGACAGAACGGGAAAGTTTTCCACCAGTCTGTGAACTTTGTCCCAACATCGTAACCAAGTGGAGCACTTGTGGAGCACTTGTGTGGTTCACTTGTGTGCTCCACTTGTGTGCTCCAACTTGCCATATGAAGGAAATATTAATTGTAACCCGTGATAGAATGGGAAAGTTTTCCACCAGTCTGTGAACTGTGTCCCAACATTGTAAGCAAATCTGCATATTCCCTTCTTTGGTGAGCCAGAGTACGCCGAACCGGGTGAGTAAATCACGCCTGAAAAGTGTGCGACCTAGCCGGAGATGCTGCGAATTGGGGTACGTTGAATCGCGGTTGTACCGTATACACACGTTATATCTAAGTTTCTTCGAGTTTTGTTCACCATAACAAACAACTAATTTGGTATGGCGAGTCAAAAAGCAACGAGAAGTGGTCACAACACCAGCCAGCCCGCCACTCGCCCCCACTTCCTCCCCACAACAACAACTCACTCGCCAACATCCTCCTCCCACCATGATGTTTTTGCTTTTATTCACTACTGTATATATGAACCTTAACCCAAAACCCGTTTCGTAACCCGAAAAAATTGTAAAGAGGGGCATTTGTAAGCCGAGGTCAACTGTACAGTGGAACCTCGGGTTATGAGCGTCCCTGTTTACGAGTTTTTCGGGTTATGAGCCCGATTTGTTTGGAAAATTTGTATCGAGACATGAGCATTGCATCGGGTTACGAGTTTGTTGATACACGTACGGGCCGACCTAGCACGTGGTGGCACGGTGATCGCGCCTCAGTTTACCAGTGCCTCATGCCCAGTGACTATCCCACCTGAATTCTTCACAAGGATTTACAGTTTTTTGTCAGATTTTTGGCCATTTAAGCATAAAAGATGTTATTATATACAGTATCTTGCCATGGGTCCCAAGACAGCCAGTGGTAAGGTTCAACCTAAGAAAATAGTTGTAAGTGGCAGTAGAGGATGTTCCTTCCTCATTAAGAAAATGTGTGAAGTATGTGAAGAACTGCAAAGTTTTGTTGAAAAAACTCACCCAGATAAAGCTGTAGCAGGCCGTTGCATTGATCTTTTAAATGACAATGTGATGTCTTGCTACAGACAAGTGTTAAAATGTAGGGAAAAACAAGTGTCTTTAGACAGATTCTTAGTAAAACAAGCAAGCAGTGAGCCTCTTGACAACATCTTCCACCACTGACACCACTTGCCTCCCTTGACGACAGCTTCCACCAATGATACCACTTGCCTCCCTTGACAACAACTTCCACCACTGACACCACTTGCTTCCCTTGACAACAACTTCCACCACTGACACCACTTGCTTCCCTTGACAACAACTTCCACCACTGACACCACTTGCCTCCCTTGACAACAGCTTCCACGACTGACACCACTTGCCTCCCTTTACAACAGCTTCCACTGATACCACTTGCTTCCCTTGACAACAACTTCCACGACTGACACCACTTGCCTCCCTTGACGACAGCTTCCACCAATGACACCACTTGCCTTCCTTCACAACTTCCACCACCGACACCACTTTCCTTCCTTGACAACAGCTTCCACCACTGACACCACCTGCCTCCCTTGACAACAGCTTCCACCAATGACACCACTTGCCTCCCTTCACAACTTCCACCACCGACACCACTTGCCTCCCTCAACAACAGCTTCCACCACTGCCTCCCTTGACAACAGCTTCCACCACTGACACCACTTGCCTCCCTTGACAACAGCTTCCACCACTGACACCACTTGCCTCCCTTGACAACAGCTTCCACCACTAACAACACTTCCCTCCCCTGATAACAGCTTCCACCACTGACACCACTTGCTTCCCTTGACAACAGTTTCCACCACTGACACCACTTGCCTCACTTGACAACAGCTTCCACCACTGACACCACTTGCCTCCCTTGACAACAGCTTCCACTACTAACAACACTTCCCTCCCCTGATAACAGCTTCCACCACTGACACCACTTGCTTCCCTTGACAACAGTTTCCACCACTGACACCACTTGCCTCACTTGACAACAGCTTCCACCACTGACACCACTTGCCTCCCTTCACAGCTTCCACCATTTACACCACTTGCCTCCCTTCACAACAGCTTCCATCACTGACACCACTTGCCTCCCTTCACAACTTCCAACACTGACACCACTTGCCTCCCTTGACAATGTAACGGGGGGGGGGAAATAGCTCTCTCTTGTCCATTATTCCACCCCCCAGTTAACTAACGAGGCCGGGGGAAACAGCTCTCTTTAGTCCGTTATCCCGTCCTCAGTTAGCTAACTATTCTAGAGCACTCCCAGAGTTCCTACGGCAACCTCTCTCGTTCAACACCTTGTAACCTAGGTATTCGACTACCTAGGTGCTGGGACTAAGAGGCGCCGTAACTTGATCAGCTACCCAAAACCCTAGAGAACTCTAGAATACATTTCACTGCCACAAACGTATAAGAGAAACGAAAGGAAAGATATGAAAAATGAAGTAATTAGTGAGGGTTTGGGGTGAGAGAGGTAGAGAGGTGGGAGGAGCGAGGAGGGTCGTCAGTTGAAAGGGAGAGTTCGGAGAGGGGTGAAGGGGGAGGAGTAGATAGGTAGAAGTAGAAAAGTAGATAGTAGAAGAGTAGATAGTAGAAGAAGAAATGCTGCCACCATCCATTCATTTGTCCGTACCTACAAGACAAGGAATGGAACTTGTCTGTATCACAATATCCTTAAAGATGTTATCAAGAGGTCATTATTAGTGTGTTCCATCTGTATCATGTACCCATTAAAATCATGAAACCAGTAACTGCAGAGGCTTTCTCACCTCAACTCAAAAACTCTAGGGAACAAAGTTAAAGCCAATTTAAATAATAAATTCAATTATATTTCACATGAGAAGTATCATAATTTAAGCAATTCAACTTAATGTTCAAGATTAATATGCACAGTGAGTCATCATCCAAGAATTCGAGAACCCTACAACTTGACTGCCCCTGATTTTCACACAACACTTGTAAACACGATCACGTCACCTAAAAGTTCACTCACCGAGGACTGAGTCTAAGTTGAATAGAGAGGGGGGGGGGGGAGTCTGCAGTTGTCAGGCAGCGTCAACCCCCCGTCCGGCGACAGCCTATCTCGACGGCTGGCCTCAGCTCTGCTCTGCTGGCTGGTCTCCTATTGCTTCTCTCTCTATGCTCTACAGCTCCCTCAGTATATATTGGGAAACCTAGTAGCTAACTCCACCCACAAGTAGATAGCCTCAGGCACTCTACCAAGACACTCCTTAAATGTCGGCATGTTTGAAGGCTATCAGGCTACAATTATAAGATTAACAGAAGCAAGGTGAAATTCCCATGACTTGACCTCAGGTCAACTTGAGGTCATTAACGCTTAGAGGTGTGAGTTTTAGGCCGACAAACTGGCGCCTCTCAAATCCTTGTCTGTGACTCGTGAATTATATGTATATATTAAATACAACTAAACAAAACACCTTTATGTTGTTACAACAACGGCGTCCACCACTGACAACACATCCCTTCCCCTGATAACAGCTTCCACCACTGACAACACATCCCTTCCCCTGATAACAGCTTCCACCACTGACACCACTTGCCTCCCTTCACAACAACTTCCACCACTGACACCACTTGCCTCCCTTGACAACAACTACCAGCACTGACACACTTGCCGCCCGTGACAACAACTTCCACCACTGACACACTTGCCTCCTTTGGCAACAGCTTCCACCACTGACACCACTTGCCTCCCTTGACAACAACTTCCTCCACTGACACCACTTGCCTCTCATGACAACAGCTTCCTCCACTGACACCACTTGCCTCCCTTCACAACAACTTCCTCCAATGACACCACTTGCCTCTCATGACAACAGCTTCCTCCACTGACACCACTTGCCTCCCTTCACAACAACTTCCTCCACTGACACCACTTGCCTCTCATGACAACAGCTTCCTCCACTGACACCACTTGCCTCCCTTCACAACAACTTCCTCCACTGACACCACTTGCCTCCCTTGACAACAGCTTCCTCCAATGCCTCCCTTGACAACAGCTTCCACCACTGACACCACTTGCCTCTCATGACAACAGCTTCCCCCACTGACACCACTTGCCTCCCTTCACAACAACTTCCACCACTGACACCACTTGCCTCCCTTGACAACAGCTTCCTCCAATGCCTCCCTTGACAACAGCTTCCACCACTGACACCACTTGCCTCCCTTGACAACAGCTTCCTCCAATGCCTCCCTTGACAACAGCTTCCACCACTGACACCACTTGCCTCAATTGATAACTTCTACCACTTGCCTCCCTTGACAACAACTTCCACCACTGACACCACGTGCCTACCTTGACAACAGCTTCCACCACTGACACACTTGCCTACCTTGACAACAGCTTCCACCACTGACACCACTTGCCTCCCATCACAACTTCCACCACTGACACCACTTGCCTCCCATCACAACTTCCACCACTGACACCACTTGCTTTCCTTGACAACAGCATCCTCCACTGACACCACTTGCCTCTCTTGACAACAGCTTCCACCACTGACACCACTTGCCTCAATTGATAACTTCTACCACTTGCCTCCCTTGACAACAACTTCCACTACTGACACCACTTGCCTCTCTTCACAACAGCTTCCACCACTGACACCACGTGCCTACCTTGACAACAGCTTCCACCACTGACACACTTGCCTACCTTGACAACAGCTTCCACCACTGACACCACGTGCCTACCTTGACAACAGCTTCCACCACTGACACACTTGCCTACCTTGACAACAGCTTCCACCACTGACACACTTGCCTACCTTGACAACAGCTTCCACCACTGACACCACTTGCCTCCGATCACAATTTCCACCACTGACACCACTTGCTTTCCTTGACAACAGCTTCCACCACTGACACCACTTGCTTTCCTTGACAACAGCATCCACCACTTGCCTCTCTTGACAACAGCTTCCGCTACTGACACCACTTGCCTCCCTTGACAACAGCTTCCACCACTTTCACCACTGATAGCACTACAGACGATTACCCCACATTTCTTCTAACCAACATTCACAAACCACCTCTAGATACAAGGAAGATAAGCTTTATGCTGCACAATGAAACTTCTATAGGCAATTTTATAGCTGCTGCCGCTAATATCAACTGGGAGTCCGAATTAGGTTCCACAGGAGACATCAACCTAGCAGTGCAATCATTTTTTCAAAAAACTCTCAGCCTCTATAACACCCACTGACCTATGCTAACGAAACAAATCACAACTAAAAGGCTAAACAATCCTTGGCTTACAAAGGGGATACTTAAATCTATTAATAAAAAACATGAACTTGAGAAGAAGTATAGGTTAGGTATCGTCTCCAAAGAACTTTCAAAGAATTACTCATCATTACTATCTAAAATAATTAGAAGAGCCAAAATTAAATACTAAGAGGATAAATTTACTCAAACAAAGGGCAACATCAAGAAAACATGGAGCACAATTTCACAAATATTGGAATAAAAAAACCAGCGTTGAATGTAATGAAACGCCATTTTCTGGGTGAGTCCCGGAGGCTCCCCGGAGCTATCCCAGGCTGATATGCTAATGTCAGACTTTGGCATCAGTCATGTGTATGGAGTTCTTAGGCCTACCGGGGACCACGGCCAGAACCGGGCCCCCTCAGAGAGGCAACCCAGCAAACACAAATCATCTACACAACGTTCGCCTATCTCTTCCCATAGGTGTGGGAATGATTTGCATTGAGAATGGTGCAGGAGAGCCTTTGAGAAACTTTTACTCAAAAAATCCAAACACAAAGGTTTAATTATAAATTGTTTTTCTACAATTATTTTCTTCCAAATGTAAAACAAATAGTTTTTACATGTTTAAATATAAAATTTATGGTGTTTTTTTGTAAAATTCATTAATAAATTGTGAATGATATATATTGGCTGAGTGAAACCTTTAAAATCCATTTAGTTATAATATGAACAAAAAAAAGTAGTTTTCCAAATTTTCTAAAAATCGCTCTTTTTAACACAGTTTGACTCCTTATGCATTCCACTAAACACTAATATCATGTTTAAATATATAATTTATGTATTATTCCCTAAGATAATTTATATAAATTATAAAAGTTGCTGGAAAGTGGTGAGAAAGAATCTGAAAACGTTTTGTTGTCTTATATTGGCGTGTTCTTATTAACTAGAGTGAGTAAGAGTGAGCGAGAGTGGGTAAGAGTGAGTAAGAGTGACTGAAGGTGAGTGAGAGTGCCAGAGAGTGTGTAAGTGTGAGTAAGAGTGAGTATAAGTAAGAGTGACTGAGAGTGAGTAAGAGTGACAGAGTGAGAGTAAGGGTGACAGAATGAGTAAGAGTGAGAGTAAGGGTGAGTATGAGAGTAAGAGTGATTGAGAGTTAGAGTGAGAGTAAGAGTGATTGAGAGTTAGTGAGAGTAAGAGTGATTGAGAGTAAGAGTGATTGAGAGTAAGAGTGATTGAGAGTAAGAGTGATTGGGAGTAAGAGTGATTGAGAGTAAGAGTGATTGGGAGTAAGAGTGATTGGGAGTAAGAGTGAGAGTAAGAGTGATTGAGAGTAAGAGTGAGTAAGAGTAAGAATGAGAGTAAGAGTGATTGAGAGTAAGAGTGATTGAGAGTAAGAGTGATTGGGAGTAAGAGTGATTGGGAGTAAGAGTGAGAGTAAGAATGAGAATAAGAGTGATTGAGAGTAAGAGTGAGTAAGAGTAAGAATGAGAGTAAGAGTGATTGAGAGTAAGAGTGATTGAGAGTAAGAGTGATTGGGAGTAAGAGTGATTGGGAGTAAGAGTGAGAGTAAGAGTAAGAATGAGAATAAGAGTGATTGAAAGTAAGAGTGATTGGTAGTAAGAGTAAGAGTAAGAATGAGAGTAGGAGTGATTGAGAGTAGGAGTGAATGGGAGTAGGAGTGATTGGGAGTAAGAGTGATTGAGAGTAAGAGTAATTGAGAGTATGAGTATGAGAGTAAGAGTGAGAGTGAGTATGAATGGGTAAGGGTGACTGAGAGTGAGTAAGAGTGACAGAGTAAGAATGACAGTAAGAGTGATAGAGAGTAAGAGTGACAGAGAGTAAGAGTGACAGAGAATAAGAGTGACAGAGTAAGAGTGACAGAGAGTAAGAGTGACAGAGAGTAAGAGTGACAGAGAGTAAGAGTGACAGAGAGTAAGAGTGACAGAGAGTAAGAGTGACAGAGAGTAAGAGTGACAGAGAGTAAGAGTGACAGAGAGTAAGAGTGACAGAGAGTAAGAGTGACAGAGAGTAAGAGTGACTGAGTAAGAGTGAGTATGAGAGTGAGTTAGGATGACTGAGAGAAAGAGTGAGTAATAGTGCATAAGAGTGATTGAGAGTTAGAGTGAGAGCAAGAGTGATTGAGAGTTAGTGAGAGTAAGAGTGATTGAGAGTAAGAGTGATTGAGAGTAAGAGTGATTGGGAGTAAGAGTGATTGAGAGTAAGAGTGATTGGGAGTAAGAGTGATTGGGAGTAAGAGTAAGAATGAGAGTAAGAGTGATTGAGAGTAAGAGTGATTGAGAGTAAGAGTGATTGAGAGTAAGAGTGATTGGGAGTAAGAGTGATTGAGAGTAAGAGTGATTGGGAGTAAGAGTGATTGGGAGTAAGAGTGAGAGTAAGAGTGATTGAGAGTAAGAGTGAGTAAGAGTAAGAATGAGAGTAAGAGTGATTGAGAGTAAGTGATTGAGAGTAAGAGTGATTGGGAGTAAGAGTGATTGGGAGTAAGAGTGAGAGTAAGAGTAAGAATGAGAGTAAGAGTGATTGAGAGTAAGAGTGATTGAGAGTAAGAGTGATTGGGAGTAAGAGTGATTGGGAGTAAGAGTGAGAGTAAGAGTAAGAATGAGAATAAGAGTGATTGAAAGTAAGAGTGATTGGTAGTAAGAGTAAGAGTAAGAATGAGAGTAGGAGTGATTGAGAGTAGGAGTGAATGGGAGTAGGAGTGATTGGGAGTAAGAGTGATTGAGAGTAAGAGTAATTGAGAGTAAGAGTATGAGAGTAAGAGTGAGAGTGAGTATGAATGGGTAAGGGTGACTGAGAGTGAGTAAGAGTGACAGAGTAAGAATGACAGTAAGAGTGATAGAGAGTAAGAGTGACAGAGAGTAAGAGTGACAGAGAGTAAGAGTGACAGAGAATAAGAGTGACAGAGAGTAAGAGTGACAGAGAGTAAGAGTGACAGAGAGTAAGAGTGACAGAGTAAGAGTGACAGAGAGTAAGAGTGACAGAGAGTAAGAGTGACAGAGAGTAAGAGTGACAGAGAGTAAGAGTGACAGAGAGTAAGAGTGACAGAGAGTAAGAGTGACTGAGTAAGAGTGAGTATGAGAGTGAGTTAGGATGACTGAGAGAAAGAGTGAGTAATAGTGCATAAGAGTGATTGAGAGTTAGAGTGAGAGTAAGAGTGATTGAGAGTTAGTGAGAGTAAGAGTGATTGAGAGTAAGAGTGATTGAGAGTAAAAGTGATTGAGAGTAAGAGTGATTGAGAGTAAGAGTGATTGGGAGTAAGAGTGATTGAGAGTAAGAGTGATTGGGAGTAAGAGTGATTGGGAGTAAGAGTAAGAATGAGAGTAAGAGTGATTGAGAGTAAGAGTGATTGAGAGTAAGAGTGATTGAGAGTAAGAGTGATTGGGAGTAAGAGTGATTGAGAGTAAGAGTGATTGGGAGTAAGAGTGATTGGGAGTAGGAGTAAGAATGAGATTAAGAGTGATTGAGAGTAAGAGTGAGTAAGAGTAAGAATGAGAGTAAGAGTGATTGAGAGTAAGAGTGATTGAGAGTAAGAGTGATTGAGAGTAAGAGTGATTGGGAGTAAGAGTGAATGGGAGTAAGAGTAAGAGTGAGAGTAAGAGTAAGAATGAGAATAAGAGTGATTGAGAGTAAGAGTGATTGGGAGTAAGAGTAAGAATGAGAGTAGGAGTGATTGGGAGTAGGAGTGATTGGGAGTAGGAGTGATTGGGAGTAAGAGTGATTGAGAGTAAGAGTAATTGAGAGTAAGAGTATGAGAGTAAGAGTGAGAGAGTGAGTATGAATGGGTAAGGGTGACTGAGAGTGAGTAAGAATGACAGAGTAAGAGTGACAGAGAGTAAGAGTGACAGAGAGTAAGAGTGACAGAGTAAGAGTGACAGAGAGTAAGAGTGACAGAGAGTAAGAGTGACAGAGAGTAAGAGTGACAGTAAGAGTGACAGAGAGTAAGAGTGACAGAGAGTAAGAGTGACAGAGAGTAAGAGTGACAGAGAGTAAGAGTGACAGAGAGTAAGAGTGACAGAAAGTAAGAGTGACAGAGAGTAAGAGTGACAGTGTAAGAGTGACAGAGTAAGAGTGACAGAGTAAGAGTGACAGAGAGTAAGAGTGACAGAGAGTAAGAGTGACAGAGTAAGAGTGACAGAGTAAGAGTGACAGAGTAAGAGTGACAGAGTAAGAGTGACAGAGAGTAAGAGTGACAGTGTAAGAGTGACAGTGTAAGAGTGACAGAGTAAGAGTGACAGAGTAAGAGTGACAGAGTAAGAGTGACAGAGAGTAAGAGTGACAGAGAGTAAGAGTGACAGAGAGTAAGAGTGACAGAGTAAGAGTGACAGAGTAAGAGAGTGAGAGTGATTATGAGAGAGTTAAGAGTGTGAGGTGTGAGAGGTAGCAGGCCAGGGAGGCAGGATGTGTGGTCACAGGCGAGGCCTAGGCCTCGTGATCTCTAATGTTGGTTTTTATATATATGTTGGATTTTTTGTCCTGTTTCAAATTATAATTATTTAGCAGGAATGTAATAAGATATTGCACAGTATTAATGTGACAATAATATATGCATTATTTCCTTGATAATCAAACTTGTTGTTCAAAGATAATATACAATCTTTGAAGGAAACATTTTGAGAGCGCGAGCTGGCAACACTAGGCTGGTGGTGGTGAGAGAGACATATGGTTAGTTGTTCTCAGACCTTCAGTGGTGAAGGGTGTGTCCCAGCTGGCCGCCACCAGCCACCAGCCGCCACCCGCCACCAGCCGCCACCCGCCACCACCCACCACCAGCCGCCACCCGCCACCACCCACCACCAGCCGCCACCCGCCACCCGCCACCACCAGCCGCCACCCGCCACCCGCCACCACCAGCCGCCACCCGCCACCACCCACCACCAGCCAACACCCGCCACCACCCACCACCAGCCGCCGCCACCCTCCACCGCCACTCACCACCCGCCGCCACCACCCACCACCCGCCGCCACCCGCCGCCACCCGCCACCACCCACCACCAGCCGCCACCCACCACCAGCCGCCACCCGCCACCACCCACCACCAGCCGCCACCCACCACCAGCCGCCACCCGCCACCACGCACCACCAGCCACCCGCCGCCACCCGCCGCCACCCGCCGCCACCCACCACCAGCCGCCACCCGCCGCCACCCACCACCAGCCGCCACCCGCCACCAGCCGCCACCCGCCGCCACCCACCACCAGCCGCCACCCGCCACCACCAGCCGCCACCCGCCACCACCCACCACCAGCCGCCACCCACCACCAGCCGCCACCAGCCGCCATCCGCCACCAAACACCGCCACCCACCACCGCCACTAACCACCCGCCGCCACCACCCACCACAGCCGCCGCCGACACCACCGCCACCACCCACCACAGCCGCCACCACCACCCACCACCACAAGCCGCCACCGCCCGCCACCAGCCGCCATCACCACCACCACCACCACCAGCTGCCACCACCACCAGCCGCCACCACCACCACCACCAGCCGCCATCACCGCCACCAGCTGCCACCACCACCAGCCGCCATCACCGCCACCAGCTGCCACCACCACCAGCCGCCATCACCGCCACCAGCTGCCACCACCACCAGCCGCCACCACCAGCCGCCACCACCACCTGCCACCACCACCGCCCGCTATCAGCCGTCACCGCCCGTTGCCACAGTCGCCACCACAAGCCGCCACCGCCAGCCGCCACCAGCCCCCCCCACCGCCGATCGTCACCACCCACCACAGACGCCGCCGCCCGCCACCGCCCGCCACCGCCCGCCACCACCCACCACAGCCGCCACCACCCACCACCCACCACCACCAGCCGCCGCCGCCACCCACCACCCGCCGCCACCACCACCAGCCGCCGCCGCCACCGCCACCAGCCGCCGCCGCCACCACCACCCACCACCACCCACCACCACCAGCCGCCGCCGCCACCACCACCCTCAACCACCAGCCGCCGCCGCCGCCGCCACCACCCACCACCGCCAGCCGCCACCACTCATCACAGACGCCGCCACCCGCCACCGCCCGCCACCACCGCCAGACACAGCCGCCAGTGTCCGCCACCGCCGCCACTGTCCGCCCGCCGCCGCCACTGTCCGCCCGCCGCCGCCACTGTCCGCCCGCCGCCACCACTGTCCGCCCGCCGCCACCACTGTCCGCCCGCCGCCACCACTGTCCGCCCGCCGCCACCACTGTCCGCCCGCCGCCACCACTGTCCGCCCGCCGCCTCCACTGTCCGCCCGCCGCCTCCACTGTCCGCCCGCCGCCTCCACTGTCCGCCCGCCGCCTCCACTGTCCGCCCGCCGCCGCCACTGTCCGCCACAGCCGCCACTGTCCGCCCGCCGCCACTATCCGCCGCCGCCACCACTGTCCGCCCGCCGCCACCACTGTCCGCCCGCCGCCTCCACTGTCCGCCCGCCGCCTCCACTGTCCGCCCGCCGCCTCCACTGTCCGCCCGCCGCCTCCACTGTCCGCCCGCCGCCTCCACTGTCCGCCCGCCGCCGCCACTATCCGCCACAGCCGCCACTGTCCGCCCGCCGCCACTGTCTGCCCGCCGCCACTGTCCGCCCGCCACCACTATCCGCCACCGCCGCCACTGTCCGCCCGCCGCCAACCCTGTCCGCCCGCCGCCACTGTCCGCCACCGCCGCCACTGTCCGCCCGCCGCCACTGTCCGCCCGCCACCACTGTCCGCCGCCGCCACCACTGTCCGCCCGCCGCCACCACTGTCCGCCCGCCGCCACCACTGTCCGCCCGCCGCCTCCACTGTCCGCCCGCCGCCTCCACTGTCCGCCCGCCGCCTCCACTGTCCGCCCGCCGCCTCCACTGTCCGCCCGCCGCCTCCACTGTCCGCCCGCCGCCTCCACTGTCCGCCCGCCGCCTCCACTGTCCGCCCGCCGCCTCCACTGTCCGCCCGCCGCCGCCACTGTCCGCCACAGCCGCCACTGTCCGCCCGCCGCCACTGTCTGCCCGCCGCCACTGTCCGCCCGCCACCACTATCCGCCACCGCCGCCACTGTCCGCCCGCCGCCAACCCTGTCCGCCCGCCGCCACTATCCGCCACCGCCGCCACTGTCCGCCCGCCGCCACTGTCCGCCCGACGCCACGGTCCGCCCGCCTCCACTATCCGCCACCGCCACCACTGTCCGCCACCGCCACCACTGTCTGCCACCGCCACCACTGTCTGCGCGCCACTGCCACCACTGTCCGCCCGCCGCCACCACTGTCCGCCCGCCGCCACCACTGTCCGCCCGCCGCCTCCACTGTCCGCCCGCCGCCGCCACTGTCCGCCCGCCGCCACCACTGTCCGCCCACCGCCGCCACTGTCCGCCCGCCGCCGCCACTGTCCGCCCGCCGCCGCCACTGTCCGCCCGCCGCCACTGTCCACCACCGCCGCCAAAGCCGCCACGGTCCGCCCGCCGCCACTATCCGCCACAGCCGCCACTGTCCGCCCGCCGCCACTGTCCGCCCGCCCGCCGCCACTGTCCGCCCGCCCGCCGCCACCATCCGCCACCGCCGCCACTGTCCGCCCGCCGCCACTATCCGCCACCGCCGCCGCCACTGTCCGCCCGCCGCCGCCACTGTCCGCCCGCCGCCGCCACTGTCCGCCCGCCGCCGCCACTGTCCGCCCGCCGCCACTATCCGCCACCGCCGCCACTGTCCGCCACTCTCCGCCGTCCAGCCTCCCCTCTCTCCGTTAGTAAATAATTATAATTGTTAGTAAATAATAAAAGAAATATAAATTTAGATTTTTTTTACCCTTAAATTGGTTTTAATATTTAAATTGAAAATAATAATATAATATAAAATATAATAAAAATAATATAATATAAAATATAATTTAATTTCAAGAAACTTAACTTTAAACACAAAGATGTGAAAATGGTTCAGATTATTGGCTCAAACCTTTCATAAGAGATTCATATTGGTGTATGAATGACTCATGTTAGGAGTGTAAAGTTGCCACAACATCTCAAATTAGTGTTAGATACATATGTCTTGGTTATAAGTTGTGGAAACCTATTTAAGTCCACACACAATATCGTATCTGATACGATAAAACAAACGTTTCCAATACTTTCAAATACTTTCCAGATATGTTGTGGCAACCTAAAATTGTTTGCTGGGAAGGGGAGCAATGGCCTATAGAAGCCCCCGTGTAGTTGGAAGCATTCTATGTCTGCCATCGACCGGAACAGGCACCCAGAAAGGTAAGCGCCCCAAAACAAACCCCTATTCTGGTTAAAATTGCTACCTAAAACCGAACTAGTGGATAGAACTCCCCAACCGAAAACAAGCAAACTAGTGTGACGTCACACACTGCCGCGCCGCTGTCTCCGCAGCTCCCCCCTCCCCAGGAGGGGGAAGGGGGAGCCCCAAACCCCCCGCGCCGGCTACCCACACCTCAGTTCTTGAGGCTGGATGTCAAAAACGCGAAAAACCGCCGACCGGAGGGAGGGAGGGATGCCGGGGAGCCTCCGGGACTCACCCAGAAAATGGCGTTTCATTACATTCAACGCTGGTTTTCTGGGGGGAGCCCCGTCGGCTCCCCGGAGCTAACTACCCACAGACAGAAAAAGAGGGACTTACCCGGGAGGCGGTCGTCGCTCACCCCTCAACTCGAAGCCGAGACAACTGGCTGCAACCGCCGACCCAAAGCAACACAGGCCCGACGAGGCCCAGGGACATTCACAAGGTAACGAGCAGCCAGGACCCTGTTCGACCGCCAAAATCCCCGCGCCCGAATATCAGACCAAGACATATTCCCAAAGACGGCAGCAAGAGCCGCGAACTTACGAACGTCATGGGCACGGGGATAGACCGCAGGCTGGCTGGACCTAATAACCCTGCGGACGACCTGAGAGACCCGAACCCGCGAACAGGGAAGAAGGGAAACCGGATCAACCCACAGCGCGCCCCCGGACACAGAAGCTGTGGCGCGCAAATAACGGCGAAGCGCCGCAACCGGACACAAAAGATGATGCACCCCCGGCCTGACCAACCAAGCATCAACCACCCATGGACCCCTCCGGAACGCAGCAGTCTCATTCTTCGCCAGAAAAGAAGGAGACGGCTGCAAACGAACAAAACTATCACCACGACCAAAAGAGCAGAAACCCCTGCGCCGGAGGAGAGCATGAAGCTCCCCTACCCGACCCCCAGAGGCCAAAGCCAACAAGAAAAGTGCCTTGGAAAAACAATCCTGGACCGAAGGGGCCACAACGAAACGAGGAGATGAAAGGAAAGCAAGCACTCTGTCCAAAGACCAGGACGGCTCAGGCGACGCATGAGCAGGCCGGAGGTGAAACAATGCACGAGACAGCTTGCGAAACGGCGCAGACGTAACATCGATACCGAAAGCAAGCTGAAGCGGCTCCGCCAGCGCCGCACGATACAAAGCGACAGTGTTAGGCATAAGATGACGGTCCTGAAACAACCACGAGAGGAAGGACAAGACCATCCGAACAGACAAGGAGCTAACACGACAAAGACGCAAAAAGAAACGGAAGGACCGCCAAGAAACTTCATACTGCCGCCGAGAAGAAGCCCTCAGGTGGGACACCAACAAGGAGGCCACCTGATCACCATAGAGATGATGATAGACTCGAGTCAAAAAAACCATACGCGAAGACTCGAGAAGATCGAACCAGCTACGTGACGTACCGGCCCGATCTGCTGAAAGAGGCGGAGCCGCGGGAAAACCCTCGGGTTCGGACACCGAGCAACCAGCGCCTGAAACCAAGGCTGCGCCGGCCACCAAGGGGCCAGAAGGACAACTCTCCCCCGGTAAGTCTCTAAGCGAGTCAGGACCTGGAGCAACAGCCGAACCGGGGAAAAGAGGTACAGGAACCCCCACCTCGACCAGTCTAGCCGAAATGCATCGACCCCGACGGCCTCGCAATCGGGGAAGGGCGCCGCATAAACGGGAAGACGCCGCGACCACGCCGACGCGAAGAGGTCCACTTCGGGGCGCCCGAACGTCTGGCAAAGCCAACGGAAGGACTCGTCGTCGACCGTCCACTCCGTGGAGAGGGGAACGAAGCGAGACAGGGCGTCGGCCAAGACGTTGGACACGCCCCGTACGTGAACCGCCAGGAGAGCCAAACCCCGAGAACTCAGCAGACGAGTCACCCGAAGCGACCAACCCCAAAGAGACAAGGACCGCATCGAACCCCCGCGGTTCAGGCAATGAACCACCGGAGAGCAGTCCGAATGGAGCCGAATCGTCGATCCGCGGGCCACCCGAATCCTCCCCAGAGCAAACCACACCGCCGCGAACTCCCGCACCGTACTGTGAGCTCGACTGAAGGACGGATCCCAACGCCCCTGGCCGGCCTAGTGAGCACTGGTCACAAAACCCCAGCCGAGAGACGACGCATCCGTGTACACATCGAGCGAGGGCTCGGGTAGGCGCCAAGGCACTGAACCCCGAAAAACCCGAAGAGGAAGCCGGTGACGCAGCAACCGACGCAAGTCCCCCGGGGGTCGAACTCTGCGATCGCGAGAGAGGCGGAAGGGGGAACCCCGAAGGAACCAGAACAGCCGTCGAAGCCAAACCCGACCCGGCGGGTAGACCACCATCGCGAAGTTCAGGCTCCCGCACAGCCCCTCGAGCAACCGCCGGGTGACCCGAGGGGCCCTCCAGAAACAGACGAAGGCGGGACCGCAGCCGCAGGAGAGACTCCGGAGGGAGAGACAAAGAGGCGGTTCGAGAGTCCCACACGAGACCCAGCCAAGTCCGAACCTGAGAGGGAACCAGATGGGACTTCCTCCAGTTCACCAAGAACCCGAACCCGGCGAGCTGGGAAAGAACCAAATCCCTGGCTAGCAAGCAAGCTGACTGGCTGGGAGCCCAAACCAGCCAGTCGTCGAGGTAGGCCAACACCCGAACACCTAGGAGACGCAAACGAGCCACCACAACCCGTGTAAGGCGTGTGAACACCCGAGGTGCCAGGTTCAACCCGAACGGGAGACAACGAAAGCGGTAACTCAGACGCCCCACTACAAAACCGAGCCAGTCCCTGAACCGCGGATGAATCGGGACATGCCAATAAGCGTCCCGGAGGTCCAGGGACACCATCCAAGCTCCCGGCTCCAAGAGGAGCCGAACCTGAGACAGCGTAGTCATCCGAAAGGAGGGGCAATGAACCCAGGGGTTCAGACGGGACAAGTCCAGAATGAACCGCAGGTCCGTGCAGTCCCGTTTCGGAACCGGAAACAGACGGGAAACCCATCTGAGGGACGACGTCGTTTCGACGACGCCCAAGCGTACCCACTCCAAGACGACTCGACAGAGCGCAGGGGAAGAAGCCTGCCCTGCCAGCCCCGACCCCCCAAAGGGGGGAGGGGCCACCCAACGCCACCGCAGGCCGCGAGACACGACCCGAAAGGCCCACGAATCGTGGGACCAGGCGCGGGCGAACAGCGCAAGCCGCCCCCCCATCGCCCCGTCAAGGGGGCAAACCGCGAAAGGGCCGGCGACCCTTACGAGACCCAGAACCCCGCACAGCGCGAACACCGCGCCGACCAGACGAGGGAGGGTCCGCAGGAGGAGCCAACCCCAAACCTGACACCAGAGGCCTACCACGACGAGAGGAACCCCGAGCCCTGGCACGACCTTTCCGGGAAGACCCACCCCGGGACCCCCGGAAAACCAACAAGTCCGACATTGGACGACAAGCCGCCGACGCAGCCTGAATAAACTGCGCCACGGCCGACTCCCCAAACAGGAGAGGACAAAAAGGTGAAGAACGCCTAAGAGCCAGAGCCCAAGCAGATTCCACGGAGGAACCCAGCACCGCCTGCCGACACGCGAGACGGGAAGCATAGAACAGGGAAACCGCATCCCGCAAAATCGGCGTGAACAGCTTCAACAAGGCAGCCGACGAACGCGCAGCCGAGGACAAGGTGCCGGACCCCGGGACGGACCCAAGCGTCCCCACATCCTCCACGAGCCAATCCGAAGACAGCTCCAGGAGGGAAAAGAACCGCAAGGCCGAACACAAAAGGCCCCGGGTGTGCAAGTCCTCCGCCACAAGCGCCGCCGAAAGGGAGGGAACCTGCACATGGAGCTGAATAACGCCCACATCGCGGGGAAGGGCAGGGGCAAACAAGCACTCATTCAGGTACTCAAGTTCACCCCCCAGGAAAACCTGAAGCACCGTGGAAGCTTCCCGCCACTTCAGCGTGCGGGAACGACAGAAGGAATGCCAGGAATCCAGACCAAACAAGGGGCAGTCTGCTAGCCAGGACGACTCCGGAACCTCGTAACGGAGCCAGAAAGGGAACGAAGTCCCAAACCTGAACGTGGACGGATCCATTTCCGAGGCATAATCCGGGTCACGCAGGAGGTAAGCTGCAAAGGCCGCTCGCACCACACCAGGTTGGATGCGATAAGCCGAAAACCTCCGGAAGGACGGAACCGACGTACCCGGGGGAACACGGAACCGAACCCGGGGAGGGGCCGACACCAAATCCAACTCGTACGCAGAGGGGGGAAAATAAAACCCCACTCCTTGTAACAATAAGCCCCGCTCAGTGGGAAGAAAAACCCAGGCGGGGTCCAGCGGGGCCCAAGGCCCCCAAGTCAGCCCCTCCCCAGCCTCGAGGTCCGTCACCACAGGACCCGAGGCCGAGTCCTCTCCCCAAGCCCCGACCCCACAAGACAAGGACGGAGCAGCCGGAAAAGCTGGAGGAAGGGGGGCCCACTGGTCAGACCCTGAAGCTTCGGCCGGGAGACAAGACTCGAATGCCTCTGCCGCCCCCCCGGAAGGGGCAACCCCCGAAGCTGCCCGAGTCTCGAGATCAAGTAACCCCTGCTCCGACCCCGAAACCCTCAGTCGCTTCGGGGCCGGAAGCAGGGGCGGGGCACCAGAACGAACAGAAGGGGAAGGACGAGGAGGTGCGGACTGAACCAGGATCGAAGCGACCCCCACCCCTAAGTCCGGGTCTCGAAAAGCAAAGCGGGGCAGCCCCGGGGCATCCGGGGAAGCAACCAACCGAGCGCGTTGCAACAGACGAAACCTAGACTGCAACGCACGTGCCGCCCGTACCCGAATAGAATCATCAGAGGATTGGGTAAATTGAGTCACAAGCAAGCAGCAACACTCACAGGACTCAGGGTCGAAAGTATCACCGACCCAACAGGCAGCGTGGCAGAGGCAAAAACAATGAGGGTCACCCTGAGACAAGGGGACCGAGCAACCCTCAAACTCGCACACAGCGAGTGGGGACTCCGGGGTCACATCCATCGGACCCACGCGCCCCCTAGGGGATTCCCAGGGTCTTGAGCTTTTACTTTAAGAGGACTCGCGCTCAGGTAGTCCCAGGCAGGGTGCTGCAAACCGGCGCCCAAAACTACCAAGCAAACTTCTAAAGCTGAACCCCAGGGACGTGTACACTCACGGGGACCTAGCAGGGGGCGCCACCGAGGAGAACAGTGGAAGGGCAAAAACAAACTGAATAAAAGGACAGAACCCCCCACCAGGCAAAAACAAAAAGAAAAACAAAACCCCGCAAGAGGACAGCGAACCCCAAGGAACAGAGCCGGCCGCGATGTCGGGAAATACAAGCTGAGCAGCACCCTGCGCCCCTACCAGTGCAAACTGCCTCTTACCTGCCGGTAACAAGGGAGAACAGAACACCCAAGAGCCCAACAGGCGGCCGAAAAACCGAAAGGTAAAACGGACCAGCAGAGGCAGACCCCGAGGAGCCTGTGGAAGGTGGCCCCAAGCCCCAAGGGCAGTACTTACAGGGCACCTAGGGAAGGCAGCCCTAGGCGCATGCAGCCCGAGTACTGAAGATAACTCCTGGCTCTAGCACCCACAAAACTAACACCACACGCAAAGCACAGTGCAGTAGCGACACCGGAGCCAGAGCACACGACCATCGCCTATAGCATCAGCCTCAAGAACTGAGGTGTGGGTAGCCGGCGCGGGGGGTCTGGGGCTCCCCCTTCCCCCTCCCGGGGAGGGGGGAGCTGCGCAGACAGCGGCGCGGCAGTGTGTGACGTCACACTAGTTTGCTTGTTTTCGGTTGGGGAGTTCTATCCACTAGTTCGGTTTTAGGTAGCAATTTTAACCAGAATAGGGGTTTGTTTTGGGGCGCTTACCTTTCTGGGTGCCTGTTCCGGTCGATGGCAGACATAGAATGCTTCCAACTACACGGGGGCTTCTATAAGCCATTGCTCCCCTTGCCTCTCTGAGGGGGCCCGGTTCTGGCCGTGGTCCCCGGTAGGCCTAAGAACTCCATACACATGACTGATGCCAAAGTCTGACATTAGCATATCAGCCTGGGATAGCTCCGGGGAGCCGACGGGGCTCCCCCCAGAAAAGATTTTAAATAACAAACCAATAATCCTGTCCAATAACGATGGTCTGCTTTCAGCCATTGATACTGCTATTGAATTCCATAGGTTCTTCTCATCCATTGGGTCATCCCTTGCTAATGATATTCCATCTTCCAGTACTAATGTTCAGGACTATCTTACAGGTAACTACCCAGTCTCTGTACCTAACGCCCGCTAATTCCACTGATGTAAATGAGGTAATCCTTTCCCTTAATACCAAGTCTAGTGCCCTTACGGAGATACCAACTCTAATCTACAAAAAAGCCTCCAGATCTTTAGCCCTTGCCATTGCATTGCTCTACAACAAGTCACTTGAACTCCAAACTTTTCCAGATATTCTAAAAAGGAGAGAGAGTAACCCCAGTCCATAAATGTGGTGATCTCACTGATGTCAACAACTTCAGACCGATATCAATTCTGCCAAACTTGTCAAAAATATTTGAAAAACTAATCTACAAGCAGCTTTACTCTTATCTAGCCAAACACTATATACTAAGCTCTTGTCAATATGGCTTCAGACCCAAAAAAAGCACTAACGATGCACTTATTAGTATGATTAACTTGATACATGCAGCTCTTCATAAAAATGAGTTCCCTGTTGGGATATTTGTGGACCTACGTAAGGCTTTTGACACTGTCAACCACCAAATCCTTCTTCTTAAATTACATCATTATGGAGTCAGAGGTCAATACCCTGCAATACCTTCAGTCCTACCTTACTGACAGGCTCCAGTATGTTTCTGTGAATAATTCCATTTCTCCGACACTACCTATAAACATCGGTGTTCTACAGGACAGCATACTTGGCCCTCTCCTCTTTCTCATCTACATTAATGACCTTCCAAATGCTTCTCAACACCTCAAACCAATCTTATTTGCTGATGACACAACTTTCATCTTCTCCAGTACTGACCCTCTTGCTCTAAATGTCACTGTGAATACTGAACTAAATAAAGTCCATCTTTGGCTAACTGCTAACAAACTCACCCTTAACATTAACAAGACTTTCTATATTTTGTTTGGTAATAAATCCTCAAATGAAATTAATTTAAGAATAAACAATATACAAATCAGTAGTAAAGTTGATGGTAAATTCCTTGGTGTCCTCATCGATAACAAGCTGAATTTCCAGGGACACATTCTAAATATAGCAAAAAAGTTTCTAAAACTGTTGGCGTTCTTTCTAAGATCAGATATTATGTTCCTCACCCTGCCCTGATGACGTTCTATTACTCTCTCATCTATCCTTATCTCAACTATGGTATTTGTGTTTGGGGTTCTACTACCCAAAATCATTTACGTCCTCTAATTACCCAACACAAAGCTGCTATTAGAACAATATCTAACTCTGGCCCCAGACAGCACTTGGTACCCTTACTCAAATCTCTAAATATGTTAGATATTAAGTCACTGCACATTCTCTCTTGTGTACTATATATATTTAAAACTCTGAATTGTAATGTCAATCCTGACCTTTAACGCTTCCTAGAAGGTTGTAACAGAACACATGTGCACCACACCAGCAACAAATACCCATTTGATATTCCAAGAGTTAGACTTAATCAAACTAGAAATGCTCTACAAATCAAGGGACCCAGAACGTGGAATGACCTTCCCAATTATGTCAAAGATTGTACCTCTCTCAACCAGTTTAAGAGGAAAACTAAGTACTACCTAATTAACTCCATGTAACCTACCTTACTTCTAAATGTCAACCCATGTCTTACTATTCAAAAAAAAATGCTGTTTGTTGACCAACTTGTATATTGGCTATTTTCTACCATGTTTCCCCCTCTTTTTTATCTTTTATTATTTTTTTTTCATTCAACACAATTTATACTTTAAGCTCAATTACTATTAAGTTTTAGTCCAAGTGTTTTTCCCCACCTCTCCTTGCCCGAAACACTATGCGTACTAGTGGCTTTAGGTATTGTATGTACTACCTCTATCTTTAAATCTAACAGAATGTTTGTACTGTAATGCTGCAACTATGTATGTACTGTTCCTAAATAAATTATTATTATTATTATACTTACCTCCCCTGACAATAACTTCCACCACTGGCACCACTTGCCTTCCCTGACAATAACTTCCACCACTGACACCACTTGCCTCCCCTGACAACAACTTCCACCACTTGCCTCCCCTAACAACAACTTCCACCACTTGCCTCCCCTGACAACAACTTCCACCACTTGCCTCCCCTGACAACAACTTCCACCACTTGCCTCCCCTGACAACAACTTCCACCACTGGCACCACTTGCCTTCCCTGACAATAACTTCCACCACTGACACCACTTGCCTCCCCTGACAACAACTTCCACCACTGACACCACTTGCCTCCCCTGACAACAACTTCCACCACTTGCCTCCCCTAACGACAACTTCCACCACTTGCCTCCCCTGACAACAACTTCCACCACTTGCCTCCCCTGACAACAACTTCCACCACTTGCCTTCCCTGACAACAACTTCCACCACTTGCCTCCCCTGACAACAACTTCCACCACTTGCCTTCCCTGACAACAACTTCCACCACTTGCCTTCCCTAACAACAACTTCCACCACTTGCCTTCCCTGACAATAGCTTCCACCACTTGCCTTCCCTGACAATAACTTCCACCACTGACACCACTTGCCTCCCCTGACAACAACTTCCACCACTTGCCTCCCCTGACAACAACTTCCACCACTTGCCTCCCCTAACGACAACTTCCACCACTTGCCTCCCCTGACAACAACTTCCACCACTTGCCTCCCCTGACAACAACTTCCACCACTGGCACCACTTGCCTTCCCTGACAATAACTTCCACCACTGACACCACTTGCCTCCCCTGACAACAACTTCCACCACTTGCCTCCCCTGACAACAACTTCCACCACTGACACCACTTGCCTTCCCTGACAACCACTTCCACCACTGACACCACTTGCCTTCCCTGACAATAACTTCAACCACTGACACCACTTGCCTCCCCTGACAATAGCTTCCACCACTTGCCTCCCCTGACAACAACTTCCACCACTTGCCTCCCCTGACAATAACTTCAACCACTGACACCACTTGCCTCCCCTGACAACATCTTCCACCACTTGCCTCCCCTGACAACTTCCACCACTGACACCACTTGCCTCCCCTGACAATAGCTTCCACCACTTGCCTCCCCTGACAATAGCTTCCACCACTTGCCTCCCCTGACAACTTCCACCACTTGCCTCCCCTGACAACTTCCACCACTTGCCTCTCCTGACAACAACTTCCACCACTTGCCTCTCCTGACAAGAACTTCCACCACTTGCCTCCCTGACAACAACTTCTACCACTTGCCTCCCCTGACAACTTCCACCACTGACACCACTTGCCTTCCCTGACAATAACTTCCACCACTGACACCACTTGCCTCCCCTGATAACAACTTCCACCACTTGCCTCCCCTGACAACAACTTCCACCACTTGCCTCCCTGACAACAACTTCCACCACTTGCCTCCCTGACAACAACTTCCACCACTTGCCTCCCTGACAATAACTTCAACCACTGACACCACTTGCCTCCCCTGACAACAACTTCCACCACTTGCCTCCCCTGACAACAACTTCCACCACTTGCCTCCCCTGACAACAACTTCCACCACTTGCCTCCCTGACAACAACTTCCACCACTTGCCTCCCTGACAATAACTTCAACCACTGGCACCACTTGCCTCCCCTGACAACAACTTCCACCACTGGCACCACTTGCCTTCCCTGACAATAACTTCCACCACTGACACCACTTGCCTCCCCTGACAACAACTTCCACCACTGACACCACTTGCCTCCCCTGACAACAACTTCCACCACTTGCCTCCCCTAACGACAACTTCCACCACTTGCCTCCCCTGACAACAACTTCCACCACTTGCCTCCCCTGACAACAACTTCCACCACTTGCCTTCCCTGACAACAACTTCCACCACTTGCCTCCCCTGACAACAACTTCCACCACTTGCCTTCCCTGACAACAACTTCCACCACTTGCCTTCCCTAACAACAACTTCCACCACTTGCCTTCCCTGACAATAGCTTCCACCACTTGCCTTCCCTGACAATAACTTCCACCACTGACACCACTTGCCTCCCCTGACAACAACTTCCACCACTTGCCTCCCCTGACAACAACTTCCACCACTTGCCTCCCCTAACGACAACTTCCAACACTTGCCTCCCCTGACAACAACTTCCACCACTTGCCTCCCCTGACAACAACTTCCACCACTGGCACCACTTGCCTTCCCTGACAATAACTTCCACCACTGACACCACTTGCCTTCCCTGACAACAACTTCCACCACTTGCCTCCCCTGACAACAACTTCCACCACTGGCACCACTTGCCTTCCCTGACAATAACTTCCACCACTGACACCACTTGCCTCCCCTGACAACAACTTCCACCACTTGCCTCCCCTGACAACAACTTCCACCACTGACACCACTTGCCTTCCCTGACAACCACTTCCACCACTGACACCACTTGCCTTCCCTGACAATAACTTCAACCACTGACACCACTTGCCTCCCCTGACAATAGCTTCCACCACTTGCCTCCCCTGACAACAACTTCCACCACTTGCCTCCCCTGACAATAACTTCAACCACTGACACCACTTGCCTCCCCTGACAACATCTTCCACCACTTGCCTCCCCTGACAACTTCCACCACTGACACCACTTGCCTCCCCTGACAATAGCTTCCACCACTTGCCTCCCCTGACAATAGCTTCCACCACTTGCCTCCCCTGACAACTTCCACCACTTGCCTCCCCTGACAACTTCCACCACTTGCCTCTCCTGACAACAACTTCCACCACTTGCCTCTCCTGACAAGAACTTCCACCACTTGCCTCCCTGACAACAACTTCTACCACTTGCCTCCCCTGACAACTTCCACCACTGACACCACTTGCCTTCCCTGACAATAACTTCAACCACTGACACCACTTGCCTCCCCTGATAACAACTTCCACCACTTGCCTCCCCTGACAACAACTTCCACCACTTGCCTCCCTGACAACAACTTCCACCACTTGCCTCCCTGACAACAACTTCCACCACTTGCCTCCCTGACAATAACTTCAACCACTGACACCACTTGCCTCCCCTGACAACAACTTCCACCACTTGCCTCCCCTGACAACAACTTCCACCACTTGCCTCCCTGGCAACAGATTCCACCACTGACACCACCAGTCTTTTCTGACAACACTAACTCCAGCTGCCTCCAATGAGAATAACTTTCATCACCTGCCCCTTGACACTAAACCCCAACTACTGACACCACTTGAAGTGAGGATGCACTGTACAGTTTGTAAATTAGGCAACTGACATATGTGGAGAGCTAATGTCATAATTGATGTGTTTATCCTGCACACCGCCCCTATTCAGTGGGCAGTGGTGAGTAGGCTGGTAAATGGGGGGGGGAGGGACTTTTGACAAGCCGTCAGCTTCCTGTCCTTGTCGAGGCCTTTAGTTTTAGTGACCTCCCCAAAAAATCTGGTAAATTCAGGTTACAATCAATCAGTTATTACCTATAGTTAGCAAACTGGAGATATTTGGCTTAAATTCCTGGTAGTAGATCCTTTTGAATAAAATATATACACATCTCTTGAAAAATTGTCATAGAATTGTCCCTGAATTCACGTATCTTTTTGCACGCCATCACATAGTGACGGAGGGCGTGCGAGTAATTTTGTTGACATGATTTATATTCAGTCAGGGCTACATCGGCAAGTAATGATAAAAAATTTCATTACCTGCCTAATAGGCAGTGTTTTTTCCAACCAAAATTTCACATTGGTTAATTAGAATTAAGATTATTAACCACTGCACTGCGCCAAACAACAAATGCCGTTTTGAGGTGTTTTTTTTTTATTTAGGCTATACACTATTTTAATGTTTTTTAATGTTTTCACCAGTCTTTGTGTTTTGAAATTAAAATAGTTGAGTTTGGAAACATTTTGACATTAACTTTACATGAACATTTGTAAAAACAACAAAAATATGTCCTTAACAATTGCACTATGAAGTTTTTGCCACAAACACGTGTGCAGTGCAGGGGTTAAATTAAATTACATTAAGAACATGAATCTTAGGTTGAGATAGGTTAAGACAGTTAGCCAAGGATAGATTAGGTTTGGTCACATTCTGCTCGAACGCTATGTGTGTCAGTTGCTTTGCAAGAATGTAAAAACATCAATGCTATGTACTCTCATAAACCAAATGTACTTTCTTGTATATAAATAAATAAATACTTCTTCATTATTTTTAACTCAAAATAAAAATACTGTAAAATCATATATAATGGAAAGCTTTATCATTCCACAAGAAAAAATATTTAGAAAAACATATAATTTCAGGAAACTCAAATTGTTGTTGGGCAACTCAGGCCTTGTATAGTAGTCCAAGTAATGTGTTCTGGCTATTAAGTACAAATGCACACAGTAATCACACTAACGTCATGTGTCAATGAGAAAATCCATAGGGGCCGTGATGAGGATTCAAACATGTGGTGGGTGTTCCCACACACACACTCCCTAGTCAACTAGGCCACTACATAGTCAAAAGGATTGCAACCTGGAATTCTACTGAGCTCACAATGATTTCCTGATGTTTCCACTAAAGGCAGACCAGGATTTTTACACAATTTCCCCATGCACTCTGGCTCTGTTATTTCAGGAATGTTCTACCTCTTTCAAGGTAGAACATTCAGAGTAATCACACTTATGTGATGTGTCAATGAGAAAATCCGTAGGAGTCGTAATGAGGGTCCGAACCTATGCGGTGGGTAGTCCCACACACACATACCCTAGTCGTCTTGTGGCCTAGCTGACTAGGGCATGTACGTGGGAACACCCACCGCATAGGTTCGAATCCTCATCACGGCTCCTAAGGATTTTCTCAATAAGCATAATGTGAATTTTTTAAAATGCACTGTATATATTACGTACATGCATACAGTCAAAATAAAGAAAATGTTAGATATGTATATTTATTTTTACTTTGCATGGAACAGCATATGCTAACCAAATTAAATTACTTCACAAATTAAAGGAAGTAGCCGATTTCCCACTTATAATTCTTTTTAGACAGGCTCTAAACATATGTCTGCCCATCATAACTGCAGGTGTGTAACACCTGCAAGTAACAGTGTCACACAGTGTCACAGTGCAAGGGTCAATGGATGGAGAAAAGGATAACTAACTCTGATGAATCAGAAGTTTGTAATACTGTACTCTTTGAATGTTGTCACCCAAACTCTTATATGTTACAGGCCTTGCTTCGGATGATATCTTGTCACTGTTAGAAGATTCATTATATGAACTTACCTGAGGGCTGAGTCACTAACTCTCTAGTGGGCTCGATGGGGACAGGAAGCTGGCAGCTTACAAAAGGTCTCTCCCCCCCCCCCCATTTGTAATAATTGTACCAGTGTTTTTGCCATTTACCGCTTCAGAGAGTAGGTGGTTCAAAGAGCTTATAACCTTATAGGTGAAAAAATATCTCCTGTTATCCCGTTATTGAGAACCGTTACTCCCATCCTTCATCCAATCTATTACTGACACCTGCAATGTCACCTTGTCTAATGGACTCTTTATACTGTTCGTTCTGTACTAAATAATTCATAACTCAAAAAATTAAGTAAAGACTCACGCAATCCTTCGTGGGAGAACAGTTCTGTACAAACGTTAAATGAAGTTGGCGGGTTAATGTGCTCCGCGTAGTGATGGTAAACAACTTTGCTTCACATCCTATACAGCACCGCTGATCTCATCTACTCCTAAATGATATTTTAACCTTTACTAAAGCATACAATAATCATTTACAATTCTAAAACCCATTATATAAATAACTTTAATAAATATTACCTCCTGTTTCCTTGTTTTAATTGTTAATTGTCGCCACTATTTTAATGAAACACTTTAGTGAGTAGTAACGAGAACAAACCTCTTGTAAAATATTTATTTATTTTATTTTGTTTATTTTATAATAATGATAATATTTCAAACGCAAGAAGGTACAATGGGTTGGTGAGATTACATTAGAGTAATATTTTTACATTCTTGCAAAGCCACTGACAAGCATAGAGTTTCGGGCAAAACCCAAAACTAATGTACTAAAGGACCCTTGGGAAGATACATATGAAAGATTACACAGTGTAGATCAAAGACTAGCTATAAGTTCATCCAATATCCCCATCTCACAGGATGGTTAGTCATACACGGAATCAGAGGAGAACATAAATTTACCTGATGGGCAATTAGCTGCACTACTACTTGCCACTAACGCACTGAAGAACAGTGTAGGAGTAATTTTCTGTGATTCAAAGTCAGCTTTTTAGGCCCTTAAAAACCCAACATGCAAAATTGACACTAGGAGTGTTGTAACATCCATTATAAACAACATTGTTAATGCAAAGAGCAAGAGTTTCTGAGTCTCATTTGTATGGATACCGTCTCACGTAGGTGTTGCCCCAGCATGATGACACAGACAAGGCAGCTAAAACTGTATGTGATAGGCCTGAAATTGAGTTGGATATGGGCATTTCAATCTCTGTTGTAAAAGCCACAATATTTCAGGAAATTAGCGAAAACAGAAGAGCCGTCACTGACACACCAAGGCCAGAAAGCACGAGTATAAAGGGCTATGACATGTTTAGAGCCTATAATTATATGTACGGGCAGCACAAAACATCCACTAGACAGTGTGACATTGTAATTGTCATAATTAGGCTGGGATATCGGTATATATGGCAGGTGATTGAAGGTAATGAATCCCTCAATGGTAAACATTTCAATTGTAAACTATGTGAACAAGAGCTGGAACACGCTCTCCAACACTATATATGTAATTTCCCTGTTATAAGTGACTTCAGACATTGGAAGATATTCTTGTGCTGTACCCAGATTTTGCTAGTGGAGGCTCATAGATCAGCCGTACATTTTATGTTTTCTCCTAATTTTTAGTCAGAGTTGATTTTTTTTATTGAGGCTGGTGTTTTCCTCCCTGATTCCATGTATGACTAACCATCCTGTGTGATGGGAATATTGGATGAACCTGTAGCTAGGTTTTGATCTACACTGTGTAATATCTCATATAGAATAAGGAAGCAGCACATTGCTGTCTATACCTAATATACTTAATTGGCTTATTAATTGGCTTAATATACCTGCGTAAGGCTTTTGACACTGTCAACCACCAAAACCTTCTTCTTAAATTACATCATTATGGAGTCAGAGGACACTCCCTGCAATACCTCAAATCTTATTTTACTGACAGGCTCCAGTATGTTTCTGTGAATAATTCAATTTCTCCCACCCTACCCATCAACACTGGTGTTCCTCAGGGCAGCATACTTGGCCCTCTCCTCTTTCTCATCTACATTAATGACCTTCCAAATGCCTCCCAACACCTCAAACCAATTCTATTTGCTGACGACACAACCTTCATTTACTCCAGTCCTGACCCCCTTGCTCTAAATGCCACAGTAAATACTGAGCTAAATAAAGTCCATCTTTGGCTAACTGCCAACAAACTCACCCTTAACACTGACAAAACTTTCTATATTCTGTTTGGCAATAAATCCTCGAATCAAATAAATCTCAAAATAAACAATACCCAAATTTGTAACAAATTAGATAGCAAATTCCTTGACGTTCTCATTGGCCATAAGCTGAATTTCCAGGGACACATTCTAAATATATCAAAAAAAGTTTCAAAAACTGTTGGCATTCTTTCTAAGATCAGATATTATGTACCCCGCCCTGCCCTGGTGACGCTCTATTACTCCCTCATCTATCCATATCTCAACTATGGTATTTGTGTTTGGGGCTCTACTACCCAAAATCACTTACGTCCTCTAATTACTCAACACAAAGCTGCTATTAGGACAATATCCAATTCTGGCCCCAGACATCACTCGGTACCCCTACTCAAATCTCTGAATATGTTAGACATTAAGTCTCTGCACATTCTCTCATGTGTATTATACATATATAAAACGCTAAACTATAATGCCAATCCTGATCTCAAAAGCTTCATAGAAGGTTGTAACAGAACCCATGAGCACCACACCAGAAATAAATACAGTTTTGATATTCCTAGAGTACGACTTAATCAAACCAGAAATGCTCTACAAATCAAGGGGCCCAGAATGTGGAATGACCTTCCCAACCATGTTAAAGACTGTACCTCTCTCAACCAGTTTAAGTTAAAAACGAAGCTATACCTAATAAATTCCCTGTAACCTACCTTACCCTTCTGTTGTCAACCCATGTCTGTTTTTTTTTTTTTTTTTTTTTTTTTTCAAATCAACGCTGTTTTAATGTAATTTTCTGTAATAATTTGTAATTGTATTTGTGCTGTTTTTTCAACAATGTTCCCCCCTCTTTTACCCCCTATTTTTATTTGTACTCAACGCATTTTTTTCTTTTTACCCATTAGTTTTAAGCTAATTTTTAAGCTAGTGTTTTTTCCTGCCCGAAACGCTTTGCGTAATAGTGGCTTTAGGCATTGTATGTACTAGCTCTATCTATAAAGCCAACAAACTTTGTAGAATCTCTTTATGTATGTACCTTTGCCTAAATAAAAATTATTATTATTATTATTATTATTATTATAACAGGAAGCAGGCTAATATAGAAAACAATACAAGTCATTTTGTAACACACACACATATATATATATTATATATATATATATATATATATATATATATATATATATATATATATATATATATATATATATATATATCATTAAATATGACCGCATATTCTGTATTTACTATCTTCTGATTTAGGGCTTCTATATCCCTCTATCTTCTTAGAATGAGGGCTTAGCTGAAATAGGAGTTCTCCAAAACTCATTTTCGTAATTACAGGGTGAAGAAAAAAAGTGAATTACTATAGAATGTATTACACTTATATATACAATTTGCACAACGTTTCGAACCTCCATGGTTCATTCTCAATTGAAAAGAATTTTCAGGTTTGGTTGATTTTATACCCGCACTGGGTCAGGTGATAAGACAATAAAGATGGTGAAAACATGGGGGGATACATAAGGGATAAAAGGGGGGGGGGTGAAACATAAGAACATAAGAATAGAGGTAACTGCGGAAGGCCTATTGGCCCATACGAGGCAGCTGCTATCCACATACAAAGATTAATCACTTGTAATTGGCCTGTTATGTTGAACATTGTCTTCTGTGTTGGCATCGTTATGTTCTGGTCTTGTCCTTACTCTCATGGTGGGTAGAGTAAATAGTTCCGTGATTTGGGTGTTCATGGTAGGTTGTTCTATTCTTATGTGAATTGCTTCAAGAATTTGTAATCTTCTTGCATCTTGGGTTTTGTCTATTATGCAGGTATTTTTGTTCAACATTTCTCTTGTTAGGGTGATGTCATGGGCTTATCTCATGTGATTCCTGGGGGCACCGGATTGAAGATGGCATGTCAAACGCCATGACATGGCGCAAATGCGCCATGGAGACTTGTACACATTTCAGTGTAAGGATCAAGGCAAATAGTTCGGTGTGAAGGGTAGAGGCCAGGTTGTTTATACGGACTCCCCACTCAAAATATGTCATCACCCATTGTCAGGACAACTACACTTCCAGCTGCACCCGTGGGGCGGTGTAGGGAACCATCAGTGAATATAATATTTGTAATGGGTATATCCCTGAATTAATTCTCTTCACTTCCTTAAAGCATTTGTGTCGGTGATCGGATCTCGTTCAATCTTTCTAGTGTGAACACTGATGTAAAGTGTTTGTGTTTGTGCAAACACTGTAAATTCAGTGTTTGCTGCCCTTTTATCATCCAATATAACTTGGTTAGTCTCATCTTTTAAGGGTCCTACATAGACACTAGCAAAGCCTGGGTACAGCACAAGAATATCTTCCAATATTCATAAGTGTATGAAGTATCTATGCGTACTAGTGGCTGTACAAGAATGTAACAACTCCTGTATATATCTAAAAAAAAAGTATCTAATCTTATCTTAAATAATTACAGACCTGAAATTATCTCATACCATTTGGCCTGAAGTCACTTATAACAGGGATACAAGCTTCATAGAAGGTTGTAATCACAGATACTGTATAGTGTTGGAGAATATGTCCCAGCTCTTGTTCACATAGTTTACAATTGTAATGTTTACCATTGGGAGATTCATTACCTGCAACCACCTGCCATATATACCGATATCCCAGCCTAATTATGACAATTACAATGTCACACTGTCTAGTGGATGTTTTGTGCTGCCCGTACATATAATTATAGGTTCTAAACATGTCATAGCCCTTTATACTCGTGCTTTCTGGTCTTTGAGTGTCAGAAGAGTAACTGCTCTTGTGTCTTCCCTAATTTCCTGAAATATTGGTGTTTTTACAGCAGGGATTGGAATGCCCATGCCACTCAATTTCAGGCTTTTTCACATGCAGTTTTTAGCTGCCTTGTCTAACATTGATAATTTTGTAACTAGCATCAAACATTGTTATTTGCTTAGCTAAACGAACTAGAGGGTTCAGTTCCTGAACCGATTATGTGCCTCTGTAATCCTTTACACCACCGCCCACGGGATGGGTATGGGGTGCATAATAAAGAAAGAAATTGAATGGTCTATGTCATCATGTTCGACAGCACCTATGTACGCTAATGTTTTTTTAACATAAATAAATAAATAAATAAACAATTTAGTTATTATTATTATTATTATTATTATTATTATTATTTTTTTTTTTATTAACAAGCTTAGGTATAGACAGCAATGTGCTGCTAGCCTATTCTAGTTAGTTAGTTTAGTTTATTTATTATGCACCCCATACCCATGGTGTGGGCGGTAGTGGAAAGGGTTACAGAGGCACATAATGGGCTCAGGGACTGAACCCCACAATTTGGAAGATTACACAGTGTAGATACTATAGCCCGTGCTACATGGACACTTCGTTCTGAGTAGCTAAATCTGAAACAACAACAACACAGTGTAGATTAAAACCCAGCTATAAGTTCATCTAATATAGTCAGACATAGAATGCCTAAAGCTTATTGTTTTCATTACCAATCTATTTAGAATGTAAATTCGAATATGTACAAAATAGTAGGATATATTGTATTACGTTTATATTATTTATTTTGTAGTTATAAATGCTAATTGAAAGGTTTACAAAGGATGAAAATGCAAATACAAATTGTGAGATGTGTTTGGTGGATGTGAAGCAGAGTTGTTTACATGCTGGTGATGGCGCCAAGATGGTACGCGACGCTCCTCAGCTTCTTGCAGTCGTTGTGATGGTGTCCAGACTTTATTTATATATATACAAGAGTTCTTACATTCTTGTACAGCCACTAGCACGCATAGCGTTTCGGGCAAGTCCTTAATCCTAATTTTCACACTCATACATTAAGTAGTGGTGGAGGCTGACTCCATACACAGTTTCAAATGTATATATGATAGAGCCCAGTGGGCTCAAGAATCTGTACAGTTGATTGACGGTTGAGAGGCGGGACCAAAGAGCCAAAGCTCAACCCTTTCAAACAAAATTAGGTGAGTACAACTAGGTAAATATATCCCCAGGAAGCAGCCCGTAGACATAACTCCCAGGTACCCATTAACTGCTAGGTGAACAGGGCATCAAGGTGAAAGAAACTCTGTCCATTTGTTTTCGCCTTTGCCTGGGATCGAACCCGGACCATTAGCACTACGAACCCCGAGCGCTGTACACTCAGCTGTCGGGCCCCTGTCCACTCGGACTTTTAGTTCAAACGACCCCAAGTCTGGTTCAAAATCCAGTCGGAAAAGATCACCAGTAACAGTGGGGGGACCAACGACAAGGCTGAGGCTTTCTTCCACCCTTGAGGCCACTAGAGGTTTACTGAATGATTTTGAACCCTGACTAATTTGACCCATTCTTGGTTGTTGCCAGCAGTGGCAGCTATAATTTATTATAATATAATAATAATAATAATAATTTTATTTAGGTAAGGTACATACATAAAGAGATTTTACAAAGTTTGTTGGCTTTATAGATAGAGCTAGTACATACAATGCCTAAAGCCACTATTACGCAAAGCGTTTCGGGCAGGAAAAACATTAATGACTAAAGCTTAAAACTAATGGGTAAAAAGAATAAGATGTGTTGAGTACAAATAAAAATAGAGGTAAAAGAGGGGGGAACATTGTTGAAAAAGCAGCACAAATACAATTACAAATTATTACAGAAAATTACATTCAAACAGCGTTGATTTGAAAAACAAAAAAAACAAAAAACATACATGGGTTGACAACAGAGGGGTAAGGTGAGTTACAGGGAATTTATTAGGTATAGCTTCGTTTTTAACTTAAACTGGTTGAGAGAGGTACAGTTTTTAACATGGTTGGGAAGGTCATTCCACATTCTGGGCCCCTTGATTTGTAGAGCATTTCTGGTTTGATTAAGTCGTACTCTAGGAATATCAAAACTGTGTTTATTTCTGGTGTGGTGCTCATGGGTTCTGTTACAACCTTCTATGAAGCTTTTGAGATCAGGATTGGCATTATAGTTTAGCGTTTTATATATGTATAATACACATGAGAGAATGTGCAGTGACTTAATGTCTAACATATTCAGAGATTTGAGTAGGGGTACCGAGTGATGTCTGGGGCCAGAATTGGATATTGTCCTAATAGCAGCTTTGTGTTGAGTAATTAGAGGACGTAAGTGATTTTGGGTAGTAGAGCCCCAAGCACAAATACCATAGTTGAGATATGGATAGATAAGGGAGTAATAGAGTGTCACCAGAGCAGGGCGTGGTACATAATATCTGATCTTAGAAAGAATGCCCACAGTTTTTGCAACTTTTTTTGATATGTTTAGAATGTGTCCCTGGACACATTCCAGGGAGACATTGTGTTCCCCATTACACTCAAACTTGTGAGCAGGAGGACAAAAGGATTACAAATGGCAAAAGGTCATTATCAGACCTTAATAGATTTATTACATTAGTTTTTATAATTTATCTACACCTTATAATTAATTGTAATGCTAGTATCGCCTCTTGCACTGTATCTTATGTTAATTTACAAACATTTATCTGAGGGCCACCAACACTAGTGGCCTCGCTGAGGACAGGAAGCCAGCAGCTTGTCAAAGGTCCCCCCCATTTCTCTGATCATTTCCAGCTGTATTTTAAAACCCAGCAGAGTTTTAGTTCAGTTCATTTATCATGCACCCCATACCTATCCTGTGGGCAGTAGTGGAATGTGTTACAGCGGCACATAATTTCTCCTTTAAAGGCAGATCCTATGGCTAACTCATCAGCTCTTATCGTGCATTCGGAGGCCAACTTGAGATGGAGTCCACATGAAATGTACTCTGTTACCATCATTAATAATTTTGTTGTATTTGTGTCTAGCTTCAGACACGAGCTTGTTACAGTTATGTCTTAAAGAGTTGAAAACAATTAAGGATGATAAAAGAGTCACTTACAATTAATGTATCAAGTTTGGAAACGTGTGCACATTTCGGTGCAAGAAGCAAGACAAATAGTTCAGTCTGAAGGGTAGAGGCCCAGTTGTTTATACGGCAACCCGTTCTCGCAAATTCGTAAAGTCAATATTGACTTATTAACTACGTGCATAGGTGATATACTAAACATAATAGATACCCTTAAAAAGATTCATAGAAAACACCGACCTTACCTAACCTTGTTAGTATTTTAAGATAAGCATCTTATTGCTTCGTAATTACAATTATTACTTAACCTATACCTATTATAGGTTAGGTAATAATTGTAATTACGAAGCAATAAGATGCTTATCTTAAGATACTAACAAGGTTAGGTAAGGTCGGTGTTTTCTATGAATCTTTTTAAGGGTATGTATTATGTTAAGTATGTCACCTATGCACATATTTAATAAGTCAATATTGACTTATTAAATTTGCGAGAACGGGTTGTATACGGACTTCCCACTTGGTGTTTAATGTTCCAGTATGTACAGCAGCTTCTAGAATCTGCATTCTAGTTTCAGGTCTTCTAGTAGGACTTATATCACAAAGGTCAGATTCTAGTATTCTACAGTTTATACTGTTGTTCCCTTGCAAGGGAGGTTAGGCCAGGCTAATAAGTTCTGATCATTCCTAACAAGGGTCTTTTACACAAACTAGAAAACATACATTTACTAGGAAGGTTAGTCTAAGGTAGTAGGTTCTAGTGCCTCTGCTCTAGCAAGACAGAGAGCAGTCCCATTGTCTGTCCCATTTACTTGGGCAGAATGTTTGGGCAGAATGTTTGGGCAGAATGCTCTGTAGGTGGGTCTGGAAATTCTGCTCTGACCAAGATGTCATCTAGAGACGACTGTTTCCAAGCTAGAATTGAAGGTTGTAATGGAAAATAGCTGTAGGCTGGGTGCTCCTTGAAATTCTGCTCCATCCATGTCCTAAGCTTGTTGATCTCCTGTCTGTAAGTTGTATAGGCCAAGGGAATGTACCTCACACAAAGCATCATTCTTGTCGAAGGTACAAAATTTTTTGTTCCACAGAAGGTCTTGTCTGTTGAGACGGGAAGGCCTAAAGTTCAGTTGGGCAGCAGATAGGTGCCTCTTGAATCCTTCCTTTTAAGGGGTGATGGTGGGTCAGTAGGTAGAGCAGTTGGTTACTGTCTGTGTGGTCTGAGATTCAAGGCTTTGGTTGTCCAGATGAATGAAATATTAGCCATGGAATGGTGGATGGCAATTTATATGACCAGGTCATAGCTCACCTAATACCCACATGCCAAAGCGGCACCCCACGGGGAGGCCGAAAGTTCCAGTTGGGCAGCAGATAAGCGCCTCTGGAATCCTTCCTTTAACCCTTAAACCGCTAAGGGGTTTTTTGGCCTGCAACACCGCCAGGTGCAACAACAACAAAAATTCCCAAAAATTCTTTCGTCTTATAAAAGTGTTCATGTGTGTGTTCCCTGATCACGGGGAAAAAAAATTGTAGGTGATATATTTTGGCCGCGATTTCTTATAGTCGCTGGGAGGATGTTGAACAACCATGGACTTCTGATGTTTATGCAGTGTTCTCTGATTGTGCCTATGGCACCTCAGCTCTTAACTGGTTCTATTCTGAATTTTCTTCCATATTGTTCACTCCAGTATGTTGTTATTTTACTGTGTAGATTTGGGACCTGGAACTCCAGTATTTTCCGTGTATATTATTTGGTATCTCTCTCGTCTTCTTTCTGATGAGTACATTTCGAGAGCTTTGAGACAACCCCAATAATTTAGGTGCTTTATCGCGTCTATGTGTGATGTATATGTTCTCTGTATTCCCTCTATTTCAGCAATCTCTCCTGTTCTGAAGGGGAAAGTGAGTACTGAGCAGTACTCAAGACGGGATAACACAAGTGACTTGAAGAGTACAACCATTGTGATGGGATCCCTGACTTTGAAAGTTCTCGTAATCCATCCTATCATTTTTCTGGCTGCCGCAATATTTGCTTGGTTATGCTCCCTAAACGTTAGGTCGTTGGTCATCATTATTCCCAAATCTTTGGCATGCTATTTTGAAAATATTGAGTTTGACTCTAATAGGAGGCCATTTATGAACTTAACTTTATTTCTTGACTTTGACTTTAGACCTTGAATGTTTGCAAATATGAATGATTGTCCATATTGTGTGTCACTTCTGGAAGGTTTTGGTAGTTCTTCCTTCTCTCTACCCTGATCCAGGGTGTGCTGGTCTGGCAATGGTTTGTCCAGTTTTGGAGTTGGTACTGTGGAGTGTAATAGTTTCTGTGTAGTTGGGGGGTGTAGTATGTGTGGGCTTGACGAAACATAGTCCAGTCTTGGGCATATTCCCCTCCCCAAGCGTACTCCTGCAACGTTTCTGCCTGTCTCTTCCTCCCTCTGGGTCTACTTGCCTCTAAAAAATTTCCTGGGCTATTATATTGGACCTCTCTCATATAGCGCTGTGTACCTCTCATGTGGAAATCAGGACAATGGTGATCATAGCAGTTCCTCTCATTCACTGAGAGTTTGCATAACTTAAAATGGAAATATCTACAATCCGTTCCAAAACGACATCTGCCTTTCCCTAACATGTTTCGGCATTTCTGTGGGTGCATGAATGTGCATTCTGTGCCTCTGGTCCCATATTTGCACTGTCCTTTTGCATAATATCTGCAAATATTTTCATCTGTGCTTGTATTCTTATTGTTTGTATCCGTGTACGACTTGGCTACCTCTGTTTTTTGTTCCAACTTTCTCGTTTCCGCGTTCTTTTTCGGTATTTCCCTTATCTTTCTCCTTGTTGCTTTCGTCTTTCTCATTTGTGTTCTCGTCTTTCTCATTGTTTCTCTCCTTACTCCTATTACCAGTTTGCTCCTTCATTTTCATGTACCTTGACACAATGTCCTACATTACTAATTTGGCTCTCTAAACTCTCAGTCCCTTGGTTGTGTTCAGTGTTCGTTGCTGTCTTTATATACTCATACTCTGCATATATTTCTGGTAGCTTTTGTGTGAATTGTAGCCTATGTATTTCAGGAATGACATTCATTAGTTTGGTGATGTTTTCCCACATCTATCTATCATTGTGACAGTCAGAGGCAATCTGCTATGCCCCAGCTGGCAGGTGGGAGTTGCCACAAAGATATTATTACCTTATTATTTCAATGTCTCTAATTGATTTTTTCTTAGTTTTTTGCAGTAATATTATTCAATAGTGTGTAGTGTGATATATTTATATAATGTGTAAACCATCACTATACTCAAAATTGTGGTGTGCATATTAGTGATTCAATTATTATGTTCATAAAACAATAAGCAAATTGTTTTGCTGTTATTACACTATGTACACAGGTTATATATAAATATCTGCATGTTTTGCTCACCATAATGAACCGCTAAGTTGGTATGGTGAGTCAAAAAAGCAACAAGGAGTGGCTGCCCCACCAGCCTGCCAGCCACTGATCGCCATTCCCTTCCTCACCTCCTCACTCGCCAACATTCTTCTCCCCACCATACTGTTTTTGCTTCTTTTCACCGTACACAGACGTTATATATAAGTATCTATATGTTTTGTTCACCATAACTGTACATCTAAGCTGGTATGATGAGTTCAGGCAATAAGACGTAACTACACACACACACAGCTTGTGGTTGCCTCCCTCACTGGTTCAAGGCCAGACACACAGCTTGTGGTTGCCTCCCTCACTGGTTCAAGGCCAGACACACAGCTTGTGGTTGCCTCCCTCACTGGTTCAAGGCCAGACACACAGCTTGTGGTTGCCTCCCTCACTGGTTCAAGGTCAGACACACCAATATTTCTCCCCCAACAGTACTGTTTGTGGTGTTATTACTCTATATATACACACACATTATATATAAGTACAAGGTCACCTCGGTTTACGAATTTAATTCGTTCCTGGAGATGGTTCGTGACCCGAAAATTCGTAAACCGAAGTGAATTTCCCCATAAGAAATAATGGGAAATGAATTAATCTGTTCCTGACTCCCCAAAAACCTCACTTCAAAGTAAATCTTATACCTAATTCACCCAAATCTTCATTACAAAGTATGTACAAATTATTACTGGTTGATACCTTGTTGATGGGGTTCTGGGAGTTCTTCTACTCCCCAAGCCCGGCCCGAGGCCAGGCTTGACTTGTGAGAGTTTGGTCCACTAGGCTGTTGCTTGGAGCGGCCCGTAGGCCCACATACCTACCACAGCCCGGTTGGTCTGGCACTCCTTGGAGGAAACAATCTAGTTTCCTCTTGAAGATGTCCACTGTTGTTCCAGCAATATTTCTTATGCTCACTGGGAGGGTGTTGAACAACCGTGGACCTCTGATGTTTATACAGTGTCCTCTGATTGTGCCTATGGCACCCCTGTTCTTCACTGGTTCTATTCTGCATTTTCTTCCATGTCGTTCACTCCAGTATGTTGTTATTTTACTGTATAAATTTGGTACTTGGCCCTCCAGTATCTTCCACGTGTATATTATTTGATATATCTCTCATCTTCTTTCAAGTGCGTACATTTGGAGAGCTTTGAGGCGATCCCAATAATTTAGGTGCTTTATTGCGTCTATGATGCTGTGTATGTTCTCTGTATTCCCTTTATTTCAGCAATCTCTCTAAATCTGAAGGGGAAAGTGAATGCTGAGCAGTACTCAAGACGGGACAGTACAAGTGATTTGTATAGTACAACCATTGTGATGGGATTCCTGGAATTGAAAGTTCTCGTAATCTATCCGATCATTTTTCTGGCTGACGCAATATTTGTTTGGTTATGCTCTCTAAATGTTAGGTCGTCAGACATCATTATTTCCATATCCTTTACATGCTGCTTTCCTTCTATGGGCACATTTGATTGTGTTTTGTTCCCTGTATTATGTTTAAGGTCCTCATTTTTACCGTACCTGAGTACCTGGAATTTATCAGTTAAACATCATTTTTGTTGTTGCCCAGTCGAAAACTTTATTAATATTTGCTTGAAGTTTTTCAATGTCTTCAGCTGAGGTAATTTTCATGCTGATTTTTGTGTTATCTGCAAAGGATGATACGAAGCTGTGACTTGTATTTTTGTCTATATCTGATATGAGAATAAGGAAAAGCAGTGGTGCAAGGATTGTACCCTGATGAACAGAGCTTTTAACTGCACTTGGACTGGATTTTATATGATTGTTACTCGTTGAGTCCTGTTTGACAGAAAACTGAGTATCCAGTGTCCTACTTTACCGGTTAATCCTATTGACCTCATTTTGTGTGCTATCACTTCATGGACACATTTATTGAAAGCCTTTGCGAAGTCTGTATATACCACATCAGCATTCTGTTTTTCTTCTAATGCCTCAGTGACTTTGTCGTAGTGATCAAGTAGCTGTGAGAGGCACGATCTTCCTGCTCGAAATCCATGTTGGCCCTGGGTTGTGAAGATCATTGGTCTCCATGAAATTGGTAACCCTGACTCCTAATCACTCTCTCAAATACTTTTATTATGTGGGATGTTAGTACAAGGTCTTCCCTAATATACAGACCCACTCCTCCATGTGACCTGATTATCCTATCACACCTGTATAGGTTATATCCTGGAATCCAGATCTCACTGTCCAAGAATTTCCCTGCATGGGTTTCTGTGAAAGCTCCAAATACTGCATTTGACTCCGTACTTACTCCGACTCAGTATTTACCTTTACTGATGACTCCTGTTGGCATACTGAAGACTGTGAGGAGAGGGGAGAGGAGGAGGGGTGTTACTGTTTGGAAGGGGAGTTCCCTTCCATTATAACATGAGGCAGTGATGACTTCTCTTGGGTATATTCTCTGGCACGTTATGCCTGCATGCCACTAGGACCTGCTTCTGGCTCACTGCATGATTTTCTCATTGTTTTTCTTGAAGATGGTTTTTCCCTTCTTTGGAACACTAGTCTGCAGTGAGACATCCACATTGTCATTAATAAGATCAGTGCAAGATTGGCCTGCTAAAGCTTTATCTGGGCGATTCTTTTCAGCAAAACTTTGCAGTTCTTCCCATACTGCACAAAATTTCTTAATTTATGAGGAAGGGACATCCTCTACTGCCTCCTCCTCCTCCTCTGAAGACTTGTTGTACTGCCTAGCTAGTTCAACAACACGTGTACCATTTTTATGTTTACGAATGATCTCTTGTTTTTCCTCTATGGTCATTCACATGTGATTTCTTGCCTTGAACCTTACCACTGGCTTTCTTGGGACCCATGGCAAGATAGATAATAACAACTTTTATGCTCAAATAGCCAAATATCCAAAAAACTGTAAATCCCTGTGAAGAATTCAGGCGGGATAGTCACTGGGCGCGAGGCACTGATAAACTGAGGTTCGATCGCCGTGCCACTACGCGCTAGGTCGGCCGTACGCGTATCAACAAACTCATATTCCGAGGTAAAGTTCATAACCTGATTCAAATTTTCTGAACAAATCAGGCTCGTAACCTGAAAAGTTCATAAACAGGGACGTTTGTAAACCGAGGTACCACTGTACTGTATCTACATGTTTTATTCACCACAATTGTACAAATACGTTGGTATGGTGCCCAAAGACTATAGTGACCACCAGTACACAACATGACAGGTCATGCAGACGATGCCACCTCCCTCACCAAAATGGCTGCTCTCACCATACTCCTATTGCTGTTATTACATTCTATACACATGTTATATATAAGTATCTATATTTGTGTTCACTGTAGCAAACCACTAAACTGGTGTGTTAAGTCCAGTCAATAAAAGGTGGCCACACACAGTCAGAAGACGACGCCACCTCCCTCCCTCCCTCTCTCAGCATTACTCCTCCCACCATGGAGCACAGAGCTAAATATTGCCACAATCCTGCTACTGTATCAGCTCGCTAATCCGGATTATACGGGAAAGACCCCCCCAGCCAGGTTATCACGTTAACCGGATTATCACGTTTTCCGAATTAACATACCTGTACTTTTTTCACCTCGGAGTCCAAAAGGAAACATTTCCAACAATTTTTATACCACAATCATGATTTGAATTGACACACTAATTAGTGTGTGGGCTGGGTGGGTGGTTAGCTGCCTGGCAGGTGGGTGAGCAGGCAGGTGGGTGAGCAGGCAGGTGGGTGGGTAGGCAGGCAGGCAGGGATAGTTGGGTTCAGGCAGGTAGGGTTTTAGATGGGATGATGGCAGGCAGATGGGCTTGGTGGGTGAACAGATAGATGGAGTGAACAAGTTCAAGCAGGCAAGTGGGTAGGTGAGCAGGCAGGTGGGTGAACAGGTAGGTGGGCTATCAGGCAGGTGGGCAAGCATGCAGGTGGGTAGGTGGGTGAACAGACAGGTGGGTGGGTGAGCAGGCAGGTGGGTGGGTGAGCAGGCAGGTGGGTGGGTGAGCAGGCAGGTGGGTGGGTGAACAGGCAGGTGGGTGAGCAGGTGGGTGGGTGAGCAGGCAAGTGGGTGGGTGAGCAGGCAGGTGGGTGGGTGAGCAGGCAGGTGGGTGGGTGAGCAGGCAGGTGGGCGAGCAGGCAGGTGGGTTGTGTAATTACCTAAGTGTAGTTACAGGATGAGAGGTATGTTTGTGGTGTCCCGTCTCCCCAGCACTCTTTGTGTTACAGGATGAGAGGTATGTTTGTGGTGTCCCGTCTCCCCAGCACTCTTTGTGTTACAGGATGAGAGGTATGCTTGTGGTGACCCGTCTCCCCAGCACTCTTTGTGTTACAGGATGAGAGGTATGCTTGTGGTGACCCGTCTCCCCAGCACTCTTTGTGTTACAGGATGAGAGGTATGTTTGTGGTGTCCCGTCTCCCCAGCACTCTTTGTGTTACAGGATGAGAGGTATGCTCGTGGTGTCCCGTCTCCCCAGCACTCTTTGTGTTACAGGATGAGAGGTATGCTTGTGGTGACCCGTCTCCCCAGCACTCTTTGTGTTACAGGATGAGAGGTATGCTTGTGGTGACCCGTCTCCCCAGCACTCTTTGTGTTACAGGATGAGAGGTATGCTTGTGGTGTCCCGTCTCCCCAGCACTCTTTGTGTTACAGGATGAGAGGTATGTTTGTGGTGTCCCGTCTCCCCAGCACTCTTTGTGTTACAGGATGAGAGGTATGTTTGTGGTGTCCCGTCTCCCCAGCACTCTTTGTGTTACAGGATGAGAGGTATGCTTGTGGTGACCCGTCTCCCCAGCACTCTTTGTGTTACAGGATGAGAGGTATGCTTGTGGTGACCCGTCTCCCCAGCACTCTTTGTGTTACAGGATGAGAGGTATGTTTGTGGTGTCCCGTCTCCCCAGCACTCTTTGTGTTACAGGATGAGAGGTATGCTTGTGGTGACCCGTCTCCCCAGCACTCTTTGTGTTACAGGATGAGAGGTATGCTTGTGGTGACCCATCTCCCCAGCACTCTTTGTCGTATAATGCTTTGAAATTACTGTTGGTTTAGGCCTTCACCACCTAGTCACCTAAATGTTCCAACCATCTACCACTCTGTTTACAAAAGTGAATTTTCTTATATTTCTCCGGCAGCTTTGTTTCGTTAGTTTAAATCTATGACCTCTTGTTCTTGAAGTTCTGGGTCTTGGGAATTCTTCCCTATCAATTTTATCAATTCCTGTTACTATTTTGTATGTAGTGATCATATCGCCTCTTTTCCTTCTATCTTTTAATTTTTGCATATTTAATGCTTCTAACCTCTCCTTGTAGCTCTTGTCCTTCAGTTCTGGGAGCCACTTAGTGGCATGTCTTTGCACCTTTTCCAGTTTGTTGATGTGCTTCTTAAGATATGGGCACCATACAACCACTGCATATTCCAGCTTTGGTCTAACAAAAGTCATGAACAATTTCTTCAGTATTTCTCCATCCATGTATTTAACCCTTAAACTGCGCATGGCGTATATATACGCCATGAATAACATGTCCCACGGTGTGCATGGTGTATATATACGCCATAGATTGCCAGGCACGATTCAAATGGCCCGCAGCTACATGGGGTTCACATTAGCTTCCTCAGGGCTCGTGTAATTAGACACCATGTTTAAAAAAAATCATGGGCAATGTTCTCCGGTGTGAGAGCCACAGTACTGTTGGAGCAACCAAGGCTGGCGCACGCAGCATGAGCGAACAGCATTGCTGTTTAGCTTGTGACCACAGCATTGCTGAAAAATGTTAAAATAAATATATAACTGCTATTATTTAACGATGATAGTATTACAGATGACTCCTGACTGTGATAAAAATGGCCAGGATTGTGATAATAGCAGGATTGTTGTGATAATTAGCGCTGTGGGAGGAGTGATCCTGAGGGACGGAGGGAGATGGCATCGTTTACTGACTGTGTGGCCACCTGTTATTGTCTGCATTCACCATACCAGGTCAGTGATTCTCTATGGTGAACACAAATGTAGATACTTATATATATAATGTGTGTATTAGTGTAATAACAGCAAAAGGATTATGTTGGGAGGAGCCATTAGGGTGACAGAGGTGGCGTCGTCTGCATGACTTGTCTGGCTGTGTGAATTGAAATTGAAATAAGTTTATTGAGGTAAAATACACACAAAGGGATGAGGTAGCTCAAGCTATTCTCACCCCATTCAGTACAACGTGTTAATACATACATAGACACACATCACAAATAAACATATTACCAAACATTCTGAGAGATAAACATATACATTTCCTCCTTCACAAGTAGTATGGTATCAGACGTACACACAAATACTTTTATGACCTAGGTATATTGTATAGACAATTTGCAAGACACCTGCAGATAATTCAACAAAATATTACAATCTTGGTGCAAAATTCTTATATCTCTCAAGAATATCATCAACCTTTCCGTTGTGACACATCCAGGCTATTTGTTCAGGAACAGTCCTTATCTCAGTGTTTCTATATACATTAATCAACGGACAATCAAGAATATAATGGGCAAGGGTGTGAGACCTTAACATACCACATAGTTTACACTTCGTGTCATTATCATGAACATCTATCCCATATTCCCAATAATATTTGTACCCAAGCCTGAGCCGCATGTTCACAGAGTTACTCCAAGCATTTCTCCTTTTACCATAAGTGAAATTGGTGTTTTGACTCACATACATGTAGTGTTGCATGGTTTGACTTCTCTCATACATTATCTCTCTCCTCTCCACTCCCGCCTGTGCCTGAATATTTCTGATTTTGCTTCTTATTTGTCTCATTGTGAATTCACATTCAATGTCAACTTGTGGTTTTGATGTGGCACGTTTGGCCAAGTCATCCGCCACCTCGTTGAGCACTATTCCAACATGAGATGGAATCCACATGAATTTCACACTATAACCTTTCAGCTGTATCTCAGTTATTCTTCTCTTACAGTCCTCCACTATAGACATGAAGACTGGGTTTCGACTGTTTAAGGACTCCAGTGCTCCTCGGCTATCGACAAATACAAAAACATTTTTGTCGTCATGACGTACTTCCTCCAAACACGCCAGAATGGCCTGCAGTTCAGCTTGTGTGGATGATATATAATTACTAAGCCGGAGTTCAATTATCCTGTCCACAGTCCCAAACTCCGTATAATCCCTTATTAGGACACCACACCCGGCCCTGCCATCCTCCGCCACCGACCCGTCGCAATATACATGTAAACTGTTGCCTCTTGGTAACCGAGATATCATGCTTCCATACAAACACCGTAATTGTCCCGGTTCATGATGAATCTTTTTCACCTTGAGGGGTACAATTTCGACGTCTATTTTCTGTACTTTCCAGGGAGCAGACATATTACACTGTCGAGAGGGTTTACAGCAGTCAAGTACGTCATATTCCCTGAGGTCATGAGCTAATCCTCTCGTATAGCGTGTCTCCCTCAGTTTCCTGGAAGTGTGTACGTCACTCAAGCAGGTCTGAACGCTCTCAAACAGCTTATCCCCTCCTTTTCTCCGCATGAAACGAATAGATACTCTAGTGTTAATGTCACGGACTCTATCACACACACTCTGTAAATTTAATTCCATTCTCATTATTTCAATCATTGCATTTCTTTGACATCCAAGAATAATCCTCATAGCCTCGTTCTGTATCAGCTCTATTTTTTTAATTCTGCCTTGGCCTGTGTAAGACAATACGGGTGCTGCGTAGTCTATCAGGGATCGAACAGTGCTTATGTATAACATCCGCAAGATAGGTACCCCAACACCTTTACCAGAAAAAGCCAGTGCTTTTAGAGGATGCAGACGGGCTTTACATAAGGTGCTGATATGATTTATTTCAGCATTTTTACTCTCACATGTGTATCCAACATACATGCCCAGATACTTGTACTTCTGTACACGGCTCAGTTCCACACCATTTAGAGTAAGTGTTATATTTCTTCGTTTCCTATACTCGTATTTGGTTTTATCTGCATTTATAACTAAGCCTAACTTGTGACAGGTTGTACCAGAAGGTTGGCCACTATGCTCTTTGGGAATCCTACAAGCTTAGGTGTACAGTTAAGGTGCATACAACATGTAGATATTTATATATACACACATTATATATAATGTGTGTATATAGTGTAATAACACTGCAGTTGTATTGTTGGGGAGAAATTTAATGTGTGACCTTGAATGAGTGAGGGAGGCAGCCGCTAGCTGACTGTGTGTAGCGACGACTCTTAGTGCCTGAACTAACTATATCAGCTTAGTTGTACAGTTGTTGAACAAAATATATAGGTACTTACATATAATATCTATATAGTGTAATAACACCACAAACGGTATTGATGGGGGAGGAATTTTAGTGCATGTGAACTTGAATAAGTGTGGGAGGCAGCCGCCAGCTGACTGTGTGTGTAGCGACGACTTTTAGTGCCTGAACTAACTATATCAGCTTAGTTGTACAGTTGTGTTGAACAAAACATCTAGATACAATGGAACCTCTATTAACGAGTTTAATCCGTTCTGGCACCGAGTTCGTTATCTGGAAAACTCGTCTTAAGAAACAAATTTCCCCATTTAAAATAAAGGAAATAAATTTAATCCGTTCCACTCCCAAAAACATCCATACTTGTATGACATTTTTTTATGTAAATATAATACTGCACATGTAATTATAAATGTTTTGTTATACTGTTTTAATGTTTACCTTATGAAGAGTAGTTGCTGGCTTGAGGGAGACGATGGGGAGGTGGGAAGGAGGAGAGGGGTTATGGTGTGGAAGGAGAATCTACCTTTGAGTCAGGCGGATTCTCTCTTCTTGGGAATTTCACCCAAATTTCATTTCAAATGTCACACAAGGATGCGTTAGACCAGCACCAAATAAAAAAACCAGCGTTGAATGTAATGAAACGCCATTTTCTGGGTGAGTCCCGGAGGCTCCCCGGAGCTATCCCAGGCTGATATGCTAATGTCAGACTTTGGCATCAGTCATGTGTATGGAGTTCTTAGGCCTACCGGGGACCACGGCCAGAACCGGGCCCCCTCAGAGAGGCAAGGGGAGCAATGGCCTATAGAAGCCCCCGTGTAGTTGGAAGCATTCTATGTCTGCCATCGACCGGAACAGGCACCCAGAAAGGTAAGCGCCCCAAAACAAACCCCTATTCTGGTTAAAATTGCTACCTAAAACCGAACTAGTGGATAGAACTCCCCAACCGAAAACAAGCAAACTAGTGTGACGTCACACACTGCCGCGCCGCTGTCTGCGCAGCTCCCCCCTCCCCGGGAGGGGGAAGGGGGAGCCCCAGACCCCCCGCGCCGGCTACCCACACCTCAGTTCTTGAGGCTGGATGTCAAAAACGCGAAAAACCGCCGACCGGAGGGAGGGAGGGATGCCGGGGAGCCTCCGGGACTCACCCAGAAAATGGCGTTTCATTACATTCAACGCTGGTTTTCTGGGGGGAGCCCCGTCGGCTCCCCGGAGCTAACTACCCACAGACAGAAAAAGAGGGACTTACCCGGGAGGCGGTCGTCACTCACCCCTCAACTCGAAGCAGAGACAACTGGCTGCAACCGCCAACCCAAAGCAACACAGGCCCGACGAGGCCCAGGGACATTCACAAGGTAACGAGCAGCCAGGACCCTGTTCGACCGCCAAAATCCCCGCGCCCGAATATCAGACCAAGACATATTCCCAAAGACGGCAGCAAGAGCCGCGAACTTACGAACGTCATGGGCACGGGGATAGACCGCAGGCTGGCTGGACCTAATAACCCTGCGGACGACCTGAGAGACCCGAACCCGCGAACAGGGAAGAAGGGAAACCGGATCAACCCACAGCGCGTCCCCGGACACAGAAGCTGTGGCGCGCAAATAACGGCGAAGCGCCGCAACCGGACACAAAACATGATGCACCCCCGGCCTGACCAACCAAGCATCAACCACCCATGGACCCCTCCGGAACGCAGCAGTCTCATTCTTCGCCAGAAAAGAAGGAGACGGCTGCAAACGAACAAAACTATCACCACGACCAAAAGAGCAGAAACCCCTGCGCCGGAGGAGAGCATGAAGCTCCCCTACCCGACCCCCAGAGGCCAATGCCAACAAGAAAAGTGCCTTGGAAAAACAATCCTGGACCGAAGGGGCCACAACGAAACGAGGAGATGAAAGGAAAGCGAGCACTCTGTCCAAAGACCAGGACGGCTCAGGCGACGCATGAGCAGGCCGGAGGTGAAACAATGCACGAGACAGCTTGCGAAACGGCGCAGACGTAACATCGATACCGAAAGCAAGCTGAAGCGGCTCCGCCAGCGCCGCACGATACGAAGCGACAGTGTTAGGCATAAGATGACAGTCCTGAAACAACCACGAGAGGAAGGACAAGACCACCCGAACAGACAAGGAGCTAAGACGACGAAGACGCAAAAAGAAACGGAAGGACCGCCAGGAAACTTCATACTGCCGCCGAGAAGAAGCCCTCAGGTGGGACACCAACAAGGAGGCCACCTGATCACCATAGAGATGATGATAGACTCGAGTCAAAAAAACCATACGCGAAGACTCGAGGAGAAGATCGAACCAGCTACGTGACGTACCGGCCCGATCTGCTGAAAGAGGCGGAGCCGCGGGAAAACCCTCGGGTTCGGACACCAAGCAACCAGCGCCTGAAACCAAGGCTGGGCCGGCCACCAAGGGGCCAGAAGGACAACTCTCCCCCGGTAAGTCTCTAAGCGAGTCAGGACCTGGAGCAACAGCCGAACCGGGGGAAAGAGGTACAGGAACCCCCACCTCGACCAGTCTAGCCGAAAGGCATCGACCCCGACGGCCTCGCAATCTGGGAAGGGCGCCGCATAAACGGGAAGACGCCGCGACCACGCCGACGCGAAGAGGTCCACCTCGGGGCGCCCGAACGTCTGGCAAAGCCAACGGAAGGACTCGTCGTCGACCGTCCACTCCGTGGAGAGGGGAACGAAGCGAGACAGGGCGTCGGCCAAGACGTTGGACACGCCCCGTACGTGAACCGCCAGGAGAGCCAAACCCCGAGAACTCAGCAGACGAGTCACCCGAAGCGACCAACCCCAAAGAGACAAGGACCGCATCGAACCCCCGCGGTCCAGGCAATGAACCACCGGAGAGCAGTCCGAATGGAGCCGAATCGTCGATCCGCGGGCCACCCGAATCCTCCCCAGAGCAAACCACACTGCCGCGAACTCCCGCACCGTACTGTGAGCTCGACGGAAGGACGGATCCCAACGCCCCTGGCCGGCCTGGTGAGCACTGGTCACAAAACCCCAGCCGAGAGACGACGCATCCGTGTACACATCGAGCGAGGGCTCGGGTAGGCGCCAAGGCACTGAACCCCGAAAAACCCAAAGAGGAAGCCGGTGACGCAGCAACCGATGCAAGTCCCCCGGGGGTCGAACTCTGCGATCGCGAGAGAGGCGGAAGGGGGAACCCCGAAGGAACCAGAACAGCCGTCGAAGCCAAACCCGACCCGGCGGGTAGACCACCATCGCGAAGTTCAGGCTCCCGCACAGCCCCTCGAGCAACCGCCGGGTGACCCGAGGGCCCTCCAGAAACAGACGAAGGCGGGACCGCAGCCGCAGGAGAGACTCCGGAGGGAGAGACAAAGAGGCGGTTCGAGAGTCCCACACGAGACCCAGCCAAGTCCGAACCTGAGAGGGAACCAGATGGGACTTCCTCCAGTTCACCAAGAACCCGAACCCGGCGAGCTGGGAAAGAACCAAATCCCTGGCTAGCAAGCAAGCTGACTGGCTGGGAGCCCAAACCAGACAGTCGTCGAGGTAGGCCAACACCCGAACACCTAGGAGACGCAAACGAGCCACCACAACCCGTGTAAGGCGTGTGAACACCCGAGGTGCCAGGTTCAACCCGAACGGGAGACAACGAAAGCGGTAACTCAGACGCCCCACTACAAAACCGAGCCAGTCCCTGAACCGCGGATGAATCGGGACATGCCAATAAGCGTCCCGGAGGTCCAGGGACACCATCCAAGCTCCCGGCTCCAAGAGGAGCCGAACCTGAGACAGCGTAGTCATCCGAAAGGAGGGGCAATGAACCCAGGGGTTCAGACGGGACAAGTCCAGAATGAACCGCAGGTCCGCGCAGTCCCGTTTCGGAACCGGAAACAGACGGGAAACCCATCTGAGGGACGACGTCATTTCGACGACGCCCAAGCGTACCCACTCCAAGACGACTCGACAGAGCGCAGGGGAAGAAGCCTGCCCTGCCAGCCCCGACCCCCCAAAGGGGGGAGGGGCCACCCAACGCCACCGCAGGCCGCGAGACACTACCCGAAAGGCCCACGAATCGTGGGACCAGGCGCGGGCGAACAGCGCAAGCCGCCCCCCCATCGCCCCGTCAAGGGGGCAAACCGCGAAAGGGCCGGCGACCCTTACGAGACCCAGAACCCGCACAGCGCGAACACCGCGCCGACCAGACGAGGGAGGGTCCGCAGGAGGAGCCAACCCCAAACCTGACACCAGAGGCCTACCACGACGAGTGGAACCCCGAGCCCTGGCACGACCTTTCCGGGAAGACCCACCCCGGGACCCCCGGAAAACCAACAAGTCCGACATCGGACGACAAGCCGCCGACGCAGCCTGAATAAACTGCGCCACGGCCGACTCCCCAAACAGGAGAGGACAAAAAGGTGAAGAACGCCTAAGAGCCAGAGCCCAAGCAGATTCCACGGAGGAACCCAGCACCGCCTGCCGACACGCGAGACGGGAAGCATAGAACAGGGAAACCGCATCCCGCAAAATCGGCGTGAACAGCTTCAACAAGGCAGCCGACGAACGCGCAGCCGAGGACAAGGTGCCGGACCCCGGGACGGACCCAAGCGTCCCCACATCCTCCACGAGCCAATCCGAAGACAGCTCCAGGAGGGAAAAGAACCGCAAGGCCGAACACAAAAGGCCCCGAGCGCGCAAGTCCTCCGCCACGAGCGCCGCCGAAAGGGAGGGAACCTGCACATGGAGCTGAATAACGCCCACATCGCGGGGAAGGGCAGGGGCAAACAAGCACTCATTCAGGTACTCAAGTTCACCCCCCAGGAAAACCTGAAGCACCGTGGAAGCTTCCCGCCACTCCAGCGTGCGGGAACGACAGAAAGAATGCCAGGAATCCAGACCAAACAAGGGGCAGTCTGCTAGCCAGGACGACTCCGGAACCTCGTAACGGAGCCAGAAAGGGAACGAAGTCCCAAACCTGAACGTGGACGGATCCATTTCCGAGGCATAATCCGGGTCACGCAGGAGGTAAGCTGCAAAGGCCGCTCGCACCACACCAGGTTGGATGCGATAAGCCGAAAACCTCCGGAAGGACGGAACCGACGTACCCGGGGGAACACGGAACCGTACCCGGGGAGGGGCCGACACCAAATCCAACTCGTACGCAGAGGGGGGGAAAGAAAACCCCACTCCTTGTAACAATAAGCCCCGCTCAGTGGGAAGAAAAACCCAGGCGGGGTCCAGCGGGGCCCAAGGCCCCCAAGTCAGCCCCTCCCCAGCCTCGAGGTCCGTCACCACAGGACCCGAGGCCGAGTCCTCTCCCCAAGCCCCGACCCCACAAGACAAGGACGGAGCAGCCGGAAAAGCTGGAGGAAGGGGGGCCCCACTGGTCAGACCCTGAAGCTTCGGCCGGGAGACAAGACTCGAATGCCTCTGCCACCCCCCCGGAAGGGGCAACCCCCGAAGCTGCCCGAGTCTCGAGATCAAGTAACCCCTGCTCCGACCCCGAAACCCTCAGACGCTTCGGGGCCAGAAGCAGGGGCGGGGGACCAGAACGAACAGAAGGGGAAGGACGAGGAGGTGCGGACTGAACCAGGATCGAAGCGACCCCCACCCCCAAGTCCGGGTCTCGAAAAGCAAAGCGGGGCAGGCCCGGGGCATCCGGGGAAGCAACCAACCGAGCGCGTTGCAACAGACGAAACCTAGACTGCAACGCACGTGCCGCCTGTACCCGAATAGAATCATCAGAGGATTGGGTAAATTGAGTCACAAGCAAGCAGCAACACTCACAGGACTCAGGGTCGAAAGTATCACCGACCCAACAGGCAGCGTGGCAGAGGCAAAAACAATGAGGGTCACCCTGAGACAAGGGGACCGAGCAACCCTCAAACTCGCACACAGCGAGTGGGGACTCCGGGGTCACATCCATCGGACCCACGCGCCCCCTAGGGGATTCCCAGGGTCCTGAGCGTTTACTTTAAGAGGACTCGCGCTCAGGTAGTCCCAGGCAGGGTGCTGCAAACCGGCGCCCAAAACTACCAAGCAAACTTCTAAAGCTGAACCCCAGGGACGTGTACACTCACGGGGACCTAGCAGGGGGCGCCACCGAGGAGAACAGTGGAAGGGCAAAAACAAACTGAATAAAATGACAGAACCCCCCACCAGGCAAAAACAAAAAGAAAAACAAAACCCCGCAAGAGGACAGCGAACCCCAAGGAACAGAGCCGGCCGCGATGTCGGGAATTACAAGCTGAGCAGCACCCTGCGCCCCTACCAGTGCAAACTGCCTCTTACCTGCCGGTAACAAGGGAGAACAGAACACCCAAGAGCCCAACAGGCGGCCGAAAAACCGAAAGGTAAAACGGACCAGCAGAGGCAGACCCCGAGGAGCCTGTGGAAGGTGGCCCCCAAGCCCCAAGGGCAGTACTTACAGGGCACCTAGGGAAGGCAGCCCTAGGCGCATGCAGCCCGAGTACTGAAGATAACTCCTGGCTCTCGCACCCACAAAACTAACACCACACTCAAAGCACAGTGCAGTAGCGACACCGGAGCCAGAGCACACGACCATCGCCTATAGCATCAGCCTCAAGAACTGAGGTGTGGGTAGCCGGCGCGGGGGGTCTGGGGCTCCCCCTTCCCCCTCCCGGGGAGGGGGGAGCTGCGCAGACAGCGGCGCGGCAGTGTGTGACGTCACACTAGTTTGCTTGTTTTCGGTTGGGGAGTTCTATCCACTAGTTCGGTTTTAGGTAGCAATTTTAACCAGAATAGGGGTTTGTTTTGGGGCGCTTACCTTTCTGGGTGCCTGTTCCGGTCGATGGCAGACATAGAATGCTTCCAACTACACGGGGGCTTCTATAGGCCATTGCTCCCCTTGCCTCTCTGAGGGGGCCCGGTTCTGGCCGTGGTCCCCGGTAGGCCTAAGAACTCCATACACATGACTGATGCCAAAGTCTGACATTAGCATAAAAGCCTGGGATAGCTCCGGGGAGCCGACGGGGCTCCCCCCAGAAACTACGTCGATTGCACTCGTGTCAACAACACAATGGTCTTACCACGAAGATACAATACAATGCCTTTCTCCCAAATAGGCTATGTGGCTATTAGAGAAAACGGAAATTTCATGGCAAACATGTTTATACTATTCCCAAGTCGATCGGATAAGAATTAGATTTTATAGAAATATTTGCTCAAATGACACGAGCGCGGTGTTTGGGTGCATTCAAGAGAAAAAAGTGTGTCACGTTCAAGCGACATATACCTGCGAAAGTGATAACACTTTCACAAAGTGTTATCACAAAGTGATAAATTAATTAAACATTTTCACACACCGGGTTGTCACTGCTTTATCAGAGCAGCTTTTCCAAGAACGCGTTCACCTTTTCAAACATTCCCAACACTTCCCTGATCTCAGTGGAAGAGGCAACATCCTCCCTTACCTCCTTATTCCCTTACTAATGGTGTAAATTGTTGATGAGGACCTGCCATACTCCCTTGTGAGATCAGTCACACAGACACCACACTCATGCTTTGCTATAATTTCCTTCTTCAAATCCACAGTAATTGTGTCTTCCTCTTGAAAACACTATCTTTAGAAAGCAGCTTCTTTGGCGACATCGTGTGTTACAAATTGTAGTCACAAAACCACTAAAAACACAAAGAAAAGCGCAAATAAATCCAAAGGAATGCTTGTCGTGTGCGATACAACAACAACACTGGCGTCGGAGGCGTCCAAAAATTTGCGAGAACCTGCGAGACGCTAGGAAGCACCATGTGGTTTTGCTCGTTAATAGAGGTGAAGCTCGTCAATAGAGACAAATTTGCTGCGAGTGGCTCGCTCGTTACTGGAAATGCTCGTTAATAGAGCCGCTCGTTAATCGAGGTTCCACTGTACTTATATATAACATCTGTATATAGTGAATAAAATAAAAAACAGAATGGTGGGAGGAGAAAGTGGGCGCGTGAGGCATTGTTGAGGGAGTGGCAATGAGTGGCTGGCTGATGTGTGGCGGTCACTCCTCGTTGCTTTTCGACTCTCAATACGAACTTAGTGGTTCGTTATAGTGAAAAAACATGCAGATACTTATATATAACCTGTGTATATAGTGTAATAACAGCAAAACTATTTGTCTATTGTTTTATGAACATAATAATTGAATCACTAATAAGCACACCATACTTTTGAGAATAGCGATGATTCACCCCTTTTATTATATAAATATATCACAATACACACTTTTGAATAATATTACTGCAAAAAAAAAACTAAGAAAATATTTGAGACATTGAAATAATTAGGTAATAATATCTTTGTGGCAACCCCCACATGTCAGCTCGGGTGAGGCTGACTGGCTCTGACGACCGCTCTGTCAACGCCCACTTTTTGCCAGACTTCCTCGTCCTATTGCGCCCAAAATATGCCACCTACGATTTTTTTTTTATTTTTCCTGTGCTCAGGGAACACAAATTAACATTTTTAGAAGATGAAATTATTTTGTTAGAATTTTGTTTTTTCTTGCGCGCATGTGTAAATCTCCTCAGGACCCCCTTAGCAGCTTAAGGGTTAAAAGCAATTCAGAAGTTAGAAAGGGTAGCATAGGCTCCTCGCACAATGTTCTTAATGTGGTCCTCAGGTGATAGTTTTCTACCTAGAACCACCCCTAGATCCCTTTCTTTGTCAGAATTCTTTAAAGATTTCTCATATAATTTATAGGTTGCTGGGGTCTATGTTCTCTAATTCCACATTCCATAACATGGCATTTATTCACATTAAATTCCATTTGCCAAGTGGGGCTCCATATACTTATTTTATCTAGGTCTTCTTGAAGGGCATGACAATTATCTAGGTTTCTTATCTTCCCCATTATCTTAGCATCATCAACAAACATGTTCATATAATTCTGTATTCAATCTGGTAGATCGTTTATGTAGACAATGAACATTATCAGTGCAAGAACTGAACCCTGTGGTACTCCACTTGAGACATTCCTCCAAATCGATACATTGCCTCTGATTACGGTCCACATTTTTCTATTAGGAAATTCTCCATCCGTGTTAGAAGCTTACCTGTCACCCCTCCAATATGTTCCAGTTTCCAGAACAACCTCTTATGGGGAACTGTCAAAAGCCATTTTTAGGTCCAGATTGATGCAGTCAACCCAACCATCTCTTTCCTGTAAAATCTCTGTGTCTCAATCATAGAAACTGAGTAAATTCGTTACATAGGATCTTCTAGATCGAAAACCATACTGTCTGTCTGATTTTATATCGTTTTTCTCCAGGTGTTCTACCCATTTAATTTTAATTATTTTTTCCAATATTTTGACTATTACACTTGTCAATGATACAGGTCTATAATTGAAGGGGTCTTTCCTGCTGCCATTTTTGTAGATTGGAACTATGTTAGCCTTTTTCCACACATCAGCTACAACTCCTGTACACAGGGATGCCTGAAAAATCAGTTGAAGTGGAATGCTGAGCTCAGGTGCACATTCTCTCAGAATCCATGGTGAATCTCCATCTGGACTAACTGCTTTGTTCTTACTTAGCTCTTTTAGCATTTTTTGACCGACTCCCTCTCTCCCTGACCGACTCCCTCCCTTCCTCTTTTCCCTTCCTTCCTGATTCCCTCCCTCCCTCCCTGACCAACTCACTCCCTCCTTCCCTTCCTGACTGACTCACTCCCTCCTTCCCTTCCTGACCGACTCCCTCCCTCCCTACCTTCCTGACCGACTCCCTCCCTTTCCGACCGACTCCCTCCCTCCTTCCCTCTCTGACCTACTCCCTCCCACCTTACCTTCCTGACCGACTCCCTCCCTCCTTCCCTTCCTGACTGACTCCCTCCCTCTCTGACCGACTCCCTCCCTCCCTGACCGACTCCCTCCCTCCTTCCCTGACCGACTCCCTCCCTCCCTTCCCTCCCTCCCTCCCTCCCTCCCTCCCTCCCTCCCTCCCTCCCTCCCTCCCTCCCTACCTTCCTGACCGACTCCCTCCCTCCCTTCCTTTCTGACCGACTCCCTCCCTCCTTCCCTTCCTGACCGACTCCCTCCCTCCTTCCCTTCCTGACCGACTCCCTCCCTTCCTGACCGGCTCCCTCCCTACCTTCCTGATCGACTCCCTCCCTCCCTTCCTGACCGACTCCCTCCCTCCCTACCTTCATGTCGACTCCCTCCCTCCCTTCCTGACCGACTCCCTCCCTCCTTCCCTTCCTGACTGACTCCCTCCCTCCCTGACCGACTCCCTCCCTCTTCCCTGACCGACTCCCTCCCTCCCAACCCTCCCTCCCTCCCTGACTTACTCCCTCCCTCCTTCCCTCCCTGACCTACTCCCTCCCTCCTTCCCTCCCTGACCAACTCCCTCCCTCCTTCCCTCCCTGACCTACTCCCTCCCTCCATCCCTTCCTGACCGACTCCCTCCCTCCTTCCCTCCCTGACCTACTCCCTCCCTCCCTCCCTCCCTTCCTGACCGACTCCCTCCTTCCTTCCCTTCCTGACCAACTCTCTCCCTCCCTCCCTTCCTGACCGACTCCCTCCTTCCTTCCCTTCCTGACCGACTCCCTCCCTCCCTTCCCTCCCTCCCTTCCCTCCCTCCCTCCCTCCCTCCCTCCCTCCCTCCCTTCCTGACCTACTCCCTCCTTCCCTCCCTGACCTACTCCCTCCCTCCTTCCCTCCCTGACCGACTCCCTCCTCCCTTCCCTCCCTGACCGACTCCCTCCCTCCTTCCCTCTCTGACCTACTCCCTCCCTCCTTCCGTTCCTGACCGACTCCCTCCCCCCTTCCCTTCCTGACCGACTCCCTCCCTCCCTCCCTCCCTCCCTCCCTGACCGACTCCCTCCCTCCCTCCCTGACCAACTCCCTCCCTCCCTCCCTTCCTGACCGACTTCCTCCCTCCCTCCCTTCCTGACCGACTTCCTCCCTCCCTCCCTTCCTGACCGACTTCCTCCCTCTTTCCCTTCCTGACCGACTCCCTCCCTCCCTGACCGACTCCCTCCCTCCCTCCCTGACCGACTCCCTCCCTCCCTCCCTTCCTGACCGACTCCCTCCCTCCTTCCCTTCCTGATTGACTCCCTCCCTCCCTCCCTGACCGACTCCCTCCCTCCCTCCCTGACCGACTCCCTCCCTCCCTCCCTGACCGACTCCCTCCCTCCCTCCCTCCCTGACCGACTCCCTCCCTCCCTCCCTCCCTGACCGACTCCCTCCCTCTCTCCCTCCCTGACTGACTCCCTCCCTCCCTGACCGACTCCCTCCCTCCCTCCCTTCCTGACCGACTCCCTCCCTCTTTCCCTTCCTGACCGACTCCCTCCCTCCTTCCCGTCCTGACCGACACCCTCCCTCCCTCCCTTCCTTCCTGACCAACTCCCTCCCTCCCTCCCTTCCTGACCGACTCCCTCCCTCTTTCCCTTCCTGACCGACTCCCTCCCTCCCTCCCTGACCGACTCCCTCCCTCCCTTCCTGACCGACTCCCTCCCTTCCTGACCGACTCCCTCCTTCCCTTCCTGACCGACTTCCTCCTTCCCTCCCTGACCGACTCCCTCCCTCCCTTCCTGACCGACTCCCTCCCTCCCTTCCTGACCGACACCCTCCCTCCCTTCCTGACCGACTCCCTCCCTCCCTTCCTGACCGACTCTCTCCCTCCCTTCCTGACCGACTCCCTCCCTCCCTTCCTGACCGACTCCCTCCCTCCCTCCCTTCCTGACCGACTCCCTCCCTCCCTCCCTTCCTGACCGACTCCCTCCCTCCCTCCCTTCCTGACCGACTCCCTCCCTCCCTCCCTCCCTCCCTTCCTGACCGACACCTTCCCTCCCTTCCTGACCGACTCCCTCCCTCCCTCCCTTCCTGACCGACTCCCTCCCTCCCTCAATTCCTGACCGACTCCCTCCCTCCTTCCCTTCCTGACCGACTCCCTCCCTCCCTTCCTGACCGACACCCTCCCTCCCTCCCTTCCTGACCGACACCCTCCCTCCCTCCCTTCCTGACCGACTCCCTCCCTCCCTTCCTGACCGAATCCCTCCCTCCCTCCCTGACCGACTCCCTCCCTCTCTCCCTCCCTCCCTGACCGCCTCCCTCCCTCCCTCCCTCCCTCCCTCCCTCCCTCCCTCCCTCCCTCCCTCCCTGACCGACTCCCTCCCTCCCTCCCTCGCTGACCGACTCCCTCCCTCCTTCCCTTCCTGACCGACACCCTCCCTCCCTCCCCTTCCTGACCGACACCCTCCCTCCCTCCCTTCCTTCCTGACCGACTCCCTCCCTCCTTCCCTTCCTGACCGACACCCTCCCTCCCTTCCCTTCCTGACCGACTCCCTTCCTCTTTCCCTTCCTGACCGACTCCCTCCCTCTTTCCCTTCCTGACCGACTCCCTCCCTCTTTCCCTTCCTGACCGACACCCTCCCTCCCTCCCTTCCTTCCTGACCAACTCCCTTCCTCCCTCCCTTCCTGACCGACTCCCTCCCTCTTTCCCTTCCTGATCGACTCCCTCCCTCTTTCCCTTCCTGACCGACTCCTTCCCTCTCTCCCTCCCTGACTGACTCCCTCCCTCCTTCCATTCCTGACCGACTCCCTCCCTCCCTTCCTGACCGACTCTCTCCCTCCCTTCCTGACCGACTCCCTCCCTCCCTTCCTGACCGACTCCCTCCCTGACTGACGCCCTCCCTCCTTCCCTTCCTGACCGACTTCCTCCCTCCCTCCCTGACCGACTCCCTCCCTCCCTTCCTGACCGACTCCCTCCCTCCCTTCCTGACCGACACCCTCCCTCCCTTCCTGACCGACTCCCTCCCTCCCTTCCTGACCGACTCTCTCCCTCCCTTCCTGACCGACTCCCTCCCTCCCTTCCTGACCGACTCCCTCCCTGACTGACGCCCTCCCTCCTTCCCTTCCTGATCGACTCCCTCCCTCCCTCCCTTCCTGATCGACTCCCTCCCTCCCTCCCTTCCTGACCGACTCCCTCCCTCCCTCCCTTCCTGACCGACTCCCTCCCTCCCTTCCTGACCGACACCTTCCCTCCCTTCCTGACCGACTCCCTCCCTCCCTCCCTTCCTGACCGACTCCCTCCCTCCCTTCCTGACCGACTCCCTCCCTCCCTCAATTCCTGACCGACTCCCTCCCTCCTTCCCTTCCTGACCGACTCCCTCCCTCCCTTCCTGACCGACACCCTCCCTCCCTCCCTTCCTGACCGACTCCCTCCCTCCCTTCCTGACCGACACCCTCCCTCCCTCCCTTCCTGACCGACTCCCTCCCTCCCTCCCTGACCGACTCCCTCCCTCTCTCCCTCCCTCCCTCCCTGACCGACTCCCTCCCTCCCTCCCTCCCTCCCTGACCGACTCCCTCCCTCCCTCCCTCCCTCCCTCCCTCCCTCCCTGACCGACTCCCTCCCTCCCTCCCTCGCTGACCGACTCCCTCCCTCCTTCCCTTCCTGATCGACTCCCTCCCTCCCTCCTTCCCTTCCTGACCGACTCCCTCCCTCCCTTCCTGACCGACTCCCTCCCTCCCTTCCTGACCGACTCCCTCCCTCCCTCCCTTCCTGACCGACTCCCTCCCTTCCTGACCGACTCCCTCCCTTCCTGACCGACTCCCTCCCTCCCTTCCTGACCGACTCCCTCCCTCCCTTCCTGACCGACTCCCTCCCTCCCTCCCTCCCTCCCTCCCTTCCTGACCGACTCCCTCCCTCCCTCTCTCCCTACCTTCCTGACCGACTTCCTTTCTCCCTTCCTGACCGACTCCCTCCCTCCTTTCCTCCCTCCCTTCCTGACCGACTCCCTCCCTCCCTCCCTCCCCTTCCTGACCGACTCCCTCCCTCCCTCTTTTCCTGATCGACTCCCTTCTTCCCTTCCTGACCAACTCCCTCCCTCCCTCCCTTCCTGACCGACTCCCTCCCTCCCTTCCTGACCGACTCCCTCCCTCCCTTCCTGACCGACTCCCTCCCTCTCTTCCTGATCGACTCTTTCCTTCCCTTCCTGACCGACTCCCTCCCTTCCTGACCGACTCCCTCCCTCCCTTCCTGACTGACTCCCTCCCTTCCTGACTGACTCCCTCCCTTCCTGACCGACTCCCTCCCTCTCTTCCTGATCGACTCCCTCCCTCACCGACTCCCTCCCTCCCTTCCTGACTGACTCCCTCCCTCCCTGAGAGGGAGCCACTGGGGCTCGTCCAGGAGGAGTCATTTCATTGCATTCAATGTTGGGATTTTTCACACACTATGGTACTGTATATTGCATCTTTCTGGAAGAGTGTGAAAGAGCTTGTCAGCTGGTCGGAAGAGTCTGCAGGGTCCTGGCGCCTGACAGCTGACTAGACAGCGCTTCGGATTCGTAGTCCTGAGGTTCCGGGTTCGATTCCCGGTGGAGGCATAGAAAAATGGGCAAAAAGTTTCTTTCACCTGATGCACCTGTTACCTAGCAGTAAAGAGGTACCTGGGAGGTAGACAGCTGGTACAGGTTGCTTCCTCGGGGTGTGTAACAAAATGGAGGCCTGGTCGAGGACCGGGCCGTGGGGACGCTAAGCCCCGAAATGATGTTAAGATAACCTCCTTGAGGTTACCTTGAGGTGCTTCCGAGGCTTAGCGGCCCGGTCGTCGATCAGGCCACCTGGTTGCTGGACTGATCAACCAGGCTGTTAGACACGGCTGCTCGCAGCCTGACATATGAGTCACAGCCTGGTTGATCAGGTATCCTTTGGAGGTGTTTGTCAAGTTCTCTCTTGAACACTGTGAGGGGTCTGCCAGTTATCCCCCTTATGTGTAGTGGCAGCGTGTTGAACAGTCTCGGGCCTCTGATGTTGATAGAGTTCTCTCTCAGAGTACCTGTTTCACTTCTGCTCTTCAACGAAGGTATTCTGCACATCCTGCCATGCCTTCTGGTCTCATGTGATGTTATTTCTGTGTGCAGGTTTAAGACCAGCCCCTCAATTATTTTCCACGTATAGATTATTATTTATCTCTCCCGCCTGCGCTCAAGGGAAAACAGATTTAGGCTCTTTAGTCGGTCCCAGTAGTTTAGATGTTTTACCGAGTGGATTCTAGCAGTAAGGGATCTCTGCACGCTCTCTAGGTCAGCAATTTCTCCAGCTTTGAAAGGGGCTGTCATTGTGTAGCAGTACTCGACTCTAGAGAGCACAAGCGTTTTGAAAAGTATCATCATCGGTACAGCATCTCTAGTGTGAAAAGTTCTTGTTATCCAACCTGTCATTTTTCTTGCAGTTGTGACTGCAACTTTATTATGTTCTTTAACCCTCAAACCGCTAGGGGCCCAAATGGAATTCACACCCACTTTACCTTGAGGTTACCTTGAGGTGCTTCCGGGGCTTAGTGTCCCCGTGACCCGGTTGTCGACCAGGCCTCCTGGTTGCTGGACTGATCAACCAGGCTGTTAGACGCGGCTGCTCACAGCCTGACGTATGAGTCACAGCCTGGTTGATCAGGTATCCTTTGGAGGTGCTTATCCAGTTCTCTCTTGAACACTGTGAGGGGTTTGCCAGTTATGCCCCTTATGTGTAGTGGAAGCGTGTTGAACAGTCTCGGGCCTCTGATGTTGATAGAGTTCTCTCTCAGAGTACCTGTTGCACCTCTGCTTTTCAACGGGGGTATTCTGCACATCCTGCCATGTCTTCTGGTCTCATGTGGTGTTATTTCTGTGTGCAGGTTTGGGACCAGCCCCTCAATTATTTTCTACGTGTAAATTATTATGTATCTCTCCCGCCTGCGCTCAAGGGAGTACAGATTTAGGCTCTTTAGTCGGTCCCAGTAATTTAGATGTTTTACTGAGTGGATTCTAGCAGTAAAGGATCTCTGCACGCTCTCTAGGTCAGCAATTTCTTCAGCTTTGAAAGGGGCTGTCATTGTGCAGCAGTACTCCACTCTAGAGAGCACAAGCGTTTTGAAAAGTATCATCATCGGTATAGCATCTCTAGTGTGAAAAGTTCTTGTTATCCAACCTGTCATTTTTCTTGCAGTTGTGACGGCTACTTTATTGTGTTCTTTAAAGGTAAGGTCTTCCGACATGAGTACACCCAGATCCTTTACATTGCCTCTTCGTTCTGTTATGATTTGCCTGAGTTTTGTACGTGGTTTCTGTTTTTATATTTTCAATTTTTCCGTAGCGCATGAGCTGGAACTTATCCTCGTTAAACACCATATTATTTTCTGTAGCCCATAGAAAGACCTGATCTACATCTGGAGGTTTGCCGTGTTCTCTATGTTGCCAACTCTCATGAAAATCCTAGTGTCATCTGCAAAGGATGATACAGTGCTATAGGTTGTGTTCTGGTCTATGTCCGATATGAGGATGAGAAAAAGTACTGGAGCAAGCACAGTACCCTGGGGGACTGAGCTCTTCACGGTTGATGGGCTGGATTTTATTTTGTTGACTATTACACATTGGGTTCTGTTAGTCAGGAAATTGTAGATCCATCTGCCTATTTTCCCGGTAATTCCTTTTGAACGCATTTTATGTGCAATAACACCATGGTCACATTTATCAAAAGCTTTTGCGAAATCTGTGTAAATTACATCAGCGTTTTGTTTGTCTTCCATAGCATCTAATGCCATATCATAGTGGTCCAGCAACTGCGACAGGCAAGAGCGCCCTGTTCTGAAACCATGTTGTCCGGGGTTATGGAGATGCTGTGATTCCATGTATTTTGTGATCTTACTTCTTAGCACTCTCTCAAAAATTTTTATGATGTGCGATGTTAGTGCTATCGGTCTGTAATTTTTTGCCTCTGCCTTATTTCCTCCTTTATGGAGTGGTACTATCTCTGCTGTTTTTAGTATGTCAGGGATAACGCCAGTATCTAGGCTTTGTCTCCACAGAATGTGAAGGGCCTGCGATAGTGGTTTTTTACAGTTCTTGATGAATATGGAGTTCCAAGAATCCGGGCCTGGTGCAGAGTGCATAGGCATACTGTTTATGGCTTCTTCAAAATCTAGTGGGGATAGGGCGACGTCTGATATGTGATTTGATGTTGGTATCATATCCATGAAAAATTCATTTGGGTTATCAATCTTTAGTGCATTTAATGGCTCGCTGAAAACAGAGTCGTACTGCTTCCTCAGTAACTCACTCATTTCTTTGTTGTCATCGGTGAAAGTTCCATCTCCCTTTCGGAGGGGCCCGATACTAGATGTGGTTTTTGATCTTGATTTTGCATAGGAGAAAAAATATTTTTCGGATTTCTCTCTATTTCACTGATGGCCTTTTGCTCTCTTTGCCTCTCCTGGGTTTTGTATGATTCTTGTAGCTTGAGTTCAATTGTTTCTATTTCTCTACCTAACCTTCTTCGCCGTTCTTGAGATAGGGTGCGACTCTCAAGTTGTTCCGCGATTCGTTTTCTTCACCTATATAGGGAACGACGTTCCCGTTCCAATCTGCATCTCTTTCTCTTTTTTCTTAGGGGTATGCGGTTTGAACATATTTCTAGTGCTACTGAGCTTATTTTTTCCAGGCACTGGTTCAGGTTTGCATTTTCTAGCTGTTCTTCCCAGTTTATTTCTGTGAAGTCCTGGTTTATTTGCTCCCAGTTTATCCGTTTATTATTGAAGTTGAATTTACTGAAATCTCCTCCACCGGGAATCTGGACTGGTTTTGAAGGTCCATTCCCCATGGTTGTCAGAACTTCAATTAAGTTGTGATCTGAGTAACAGGTATTTGTAATCATTATGTTCCCGATCAACTCATCATTATTAGTGAAAATGAGGTCCAGCGTGTTCTCCTTCCTAGTTGGTTCTACTATTTGCTGGTTTAAGGCAAACCTATCGCATATCCGTAGCAGGTCATTTGCATGTGCCTGTTCATTTAGGCTACTTCCTGGTATTCTTTCTGATATTACTGTATTAGCCAGGTGCTTCCATTTCAGGTGCCGTAGGTTGAAGTCCCCAAGCAGGATGATGTTCGGAGCTGGATTTGTGGGGTTTTCCAAGCAGTGCTCTATTTTCATTAGTTGGTCTTTAAACTGCTGAGGGTTTGCCTCCGGTGACTTATATACAAGGACAACAACTACATTTAGGATCTCTATTTTGACTATCAGCACTTCCACCATATCATTTGAGGTGTTTAGCAGCTCAGTACAGATGAGTGTGTCTTTGATGTAGAGGCTGACCCCACCCTGAAGCCGGTGTTTCCTATCACATCTGAAGAGATTGTATTCTGGGATCCATATTTCACCATCAAGGTAGTCCTTTGTGTGAGTTTCCATTAGGGCTGCAAACACTGCATTTGCCTCATGAAGGAGACCATCTATAAAGTGAACTTTGTTGGATTTGCGTGTTTTTATACCCTGAATGTTGGCAAATATAAATGATGTTATCGTGTTAGTGGAAGTGCTGGATGCTTTAATTGGTGTTAATATCTGAGGCTCTGATAAGGAGGCCACTGTGTTTGCGTCCTCTCTAGCATTTGACCGAGTTGGTGGTAGAGTCTGGTCATTTTTAGCCATTCTTCTCCTCCTCCTCTTGCTAAAAAATTATCCCGGTCGATGGAGTAGTGGCTGTTTTCATAGTGGTAGTCTGTCGGTTTTATTCGCCTGGTACCTCTTATATGAAAAGCTGGACATTCAGCATTGAAGCACTCTTTCCTGTCCAAAGAGTTCTTGCAAATTTCTGGATGAAAGAATTCACAGCTTTTGGTACATTTACCTGTATTGAGGAGGTTTCTGCACTTTCTAGGGTGATCGTGTGTACATGTTCCATTTGTTCTTCCCGATTCCCCATGCTTACAGGTAGCCCATTTGTAATACCAGCAGATTTTGGGGCCTTGTTTTGTTTGTGTCCCTCTGCCAGGGACCGCACTCTGCTGCGGCGCCCCCGACACTGTGCCCTGCTCCGGTGCCTGTGACACTGTGCCCTGCTCCGGTGCCTGTGACACTGTGCCCTGCTCCGGTGCCTGTGACACTGTGCCCTGCTCCGGGGCCTGTGACACCGTGCTCTGCTCCGGTGCCTGTGACACCACGCTCTGCTCCGGTGCCTGTGACACCACGCTCTGCTCCGGGGCCTGTGACACCGCACTCTGCTCCGGGGCCTGTGACACCGCGCTCTGCTCCGGTGCCTGTGACACCGCGCTCTGCTCCGGTGCCTGTGACACCGCGCTCTGCTCCGGTGCCTGTGACACTGTGCCCTGCTCCGGTGCCTGTGACACCGCGCTCTGCTCCGGTGCCTGTGACACCACGCTCTGCTCCGGTGCCTGTGACACTGTGCCCTGCTCCGGTGCCTGTGACACTGTGCCCTGCTCCGGTGCCTGTGACACCACGCTCTGCTCCGGTGCCTGTGACACCACGCTCTGCTCCGGTGCCTGTGACACTGTGCCCTGCTCCGGTGTCTGTGACACCACGCTCTGCTCCGGTGCCTGTGACACCACGCTCTGCTCCGGTGCCTGTGACACCGCGCTCTGCTCCGGTGCCTGTGACACCGCGCTCTGCTCCCAGGCCTGTGACACCGCGCTCTGCTCCGGGGCCTGTGACACCGCGCTCTGCTCCGGTGCCTGTGACACCGCGCTCTGCTCCGGGGCCTGTGACACCGCGCTCTGCTCCGGTGCCTGTGACACCACGCTCTGCTCCGGGGCCTGTGACACCACGCTCTGCTCCGGGGCCTGTGACACTGTGCCCTGCTCCGGGGCCTGTGACACCACGCTCTGCTCCGGTGCCTGTGACACCACGCTCTGCTCCGGTGCCTGTGACACCACGTTCTGCTCCGGGGCCTGTGACACCACGCTCTGCTCCGGGGCCTGTGACACCACGCTCTGCTCCGGGGCCTGTGACACTGTGCCCTGCTCCGGGGCCTGTGACACTGTGCCCTGCTCCGGGGCCTGTGACACTGTGTCCTGCTCCGGGGCCTGTGACACTGTGCCCTGCTCCGGTGCCTGTGACACCGCGCTCTGCTCCGGGGCCTGTGACACTGTGCCCTGCTCCGGTGCCTGTGACACCACGCTCTGCTCCGGGGCCTGTGACACTGTGCCCTGCTCCAGTGCCTGTGACACCGCGCTCTGCTCCGGGGCCTGTGACACCACGCTCTGCTCCGGGGCCTGTGACACTGTGCCCTGCTCCGGTGCCTGTGACACCGCGCTCTGCTCCGGTGCCTGTGACACCACGCTCTGCTCCGGTGCCTGTGACACCACGCTCTGCTCCGGTGCCTGTGACACCGCGCTCTGCTCCGGTGCCTGTGACACCGCGCTCTGCTCCGGTGCCTGTGACACCGCGCTCTGCTCCGGTGCCTGTGATACCGCGCTCTGCTCCGGGGCCTGTGATACCGCGCTCTGCTCCGGTGCCTGTGACACCGCGCTCTGCTCCGGGGCCTGTGACACCGCGCTCTGCTCCGGTGCCTGTGACACCGCGCTCTGCTCCGGGGCCTGTGACACCGCGCTCTGCTCCGGTGCCTGTGACACCGCGCTCTGCTCCGGTGCCTGTGACACTGTGCCCTGCTCCGGTGCCTGTGACACCGCGCTCTGCTCCGGGGCCTGTGACACCGCGCTCTGCTCCGGTGCCTGTGACACCGCGCTCTGCTCCGGTGCCTGTGACACCGCGCTCTGCTCCGGGGCCTGTGACACCGCGCTCTGCTCCGGTGCCTGTGACACCGCGCTCTGCTCCGGGGCCTGTGACACCACGCTCTGCTCCGGGGCCTGTGACACTGTGCCCTGCTCCGGTGCCTGTGACACCGCGCTCTGCTCCGGTGCCTGTGACACCACGCTCTGCTCCGGGGCCTGTGACACCACGCTCTGCTCCGGGGCCTGTGACACCACGCTCTGCTCCGGGGCCTGTGACACTGTGCCCTGCTCCGGGGCCTGTGACACTGTGCCCTGCTCCGGTGCCTGTGACACCGCGCTCTGCTCCGGGGCCTGTGACACTGTGCCCTGCTCCGGTGCCTGTGACACCACGCTCTGCTCCGGGTCCTGTGACACTGTGCCCTGCTCCGGTGCCTGTGACACCGCGCTCTGCTCCGGGGCCTTTGACACCACGCTCTGCTCCGGGGCCTGTGACACTGTGCCCTGCTCCGGTGCCTGTGACACCGCGCTCTGCTCCGGTGCCTGTGACACCACGCTCTGCTCCGGTGCCTGTGACACTGTGCCCTGCTCCGGTGCCTGTGACACTGTGCCCTGCTCCGGTGCCTGTGACACTGTGCCCTGCTCCGGGGCCTGTGACACCGCGCTCTGCTCCGGTGCCTGTGACACCGCGCTCTGCTCCGGTGCCTGTGACACTGTGCCCTGCTCCGGGGCCTGTGACACTGTGCCCTGCTCCGGGGCCTGTGACACTGTGCCCTGCTCCGGTGCCTGTGACACCACGCTCTGCTCCGGTGCCTGTGACACCGCGCTCTGCTCCGGTGCCTGTGACACTGTGCTCTGCTCCGGGGCCTGTGACACCGCGCTCTGCTCCGGTGCCTGTGACACCGCGCTCTGCTCCGGTGCCTGTGACACCGTGCTCTGCTCCGGTGCCTGTGACACCGCGCTCTGCTCCGGTGCCTGTGACACCACGCTCTGCTCCGGTGCATGTGACACCGCGCTCTGCTCCGGTGCCTGTGACACCGCGCTCTGCTCTGGTGCCTGTGACACCGCGCACTGCTCAGGGGTCCCCGGGGTTGTGTGGGGTCTATGTTCTCCTATTCCACATTCCATAACATGGCATTTATTAACATTAAATTCCATTTGCCAAGTGGCGCTCCATGTACTTATTTTGTCCAGGTCTTCTTGAAGGGCATGACAATCATCTAAGTTTCTTATCCTTCCTATTATCTTAGCATCATCAGCAAACATGTTCATATAATTCTGTATACCAACTGGAAGATCATTTATATAGACAATAAACATCACTGATGCAAGAACTGAACCCTGTAGTACTTGTGGGGTAAAATCCAGGCAGCTAATCTCTCTTTTCAAATTGATTTAATAAAATAAAGTTATGTCTTATTTATTTTCTTAGTAAGTAAGTATTAATTAAGTGGACTGTATGTACTGGTAAACTGCCTGAAATCTTCTTACACACTATTGGAGGGACAATTGGTAGCTTAAACCACTATGTTATGGTCCCTTCTTAAACTACCAATTGTTTACCTTTAAAACTATTATTTCAGTTATTTCATTATAAGTAATTAATTATAACTACTGCTACTGCTATAATGTCTTAGCTGTGCCAGTAGAATGGGCCTAGTAAGGCGTGTAGGTGTAGCCTCAAGATGGGTGTGGCCCTGCCTCTTTGTGCCACGTAATGGCGGCTGGTGGGAAGGACAAGGCTTGGCAAACAAGTAGTTAATTATGTGTATGAACCAACTGTCTGCACAGATTCTTGAAGCTCCTCTCACAATTTACGGTGTTTTTGGGGATGTCCTACGACATAACCATCTACATATTTATATTAAACAGTGCACTTGAATAATAAACAATACTTGGTAGACGGATACAGATGTCGTTGTGATGTTGTTAGGCTGTGTGGCTGGTGTTGACACGTAAATGGGGTGTCTAGCTGTTTACACCAGTTAAGACAGCGTGGTAAGCTCATCCCATGTTTGTTGATATGTGGTATGGACGCCTTCCTCTCCGGGGTGACGCTCTTATGCCCTGGTTCCTCACTCAAAGTAATTTTACATTAACAAGGGAACCTAGCTACTATTTGTTGTAAATAATTATATTCAATCTTAGTGATTACTTTTTTGTTAACTTTAGATACTAAACTAATCTATTAACAATGTTTCATAATGTAAATATACGATGACTTTGATGACGTCACGGAGTCTCCCATTTTCCATCCTGAAGGGAGTATAGACTAGGGGAGACTGTGTTATTTGTGTGTGTGGTTGTATGTGTGTGTCGGTTTCCCGACATAATTCCCAGGGGCAGAACACGGGTCGAAGTCCCGGTAAGGACTGCGAACACTTTATTCTTCTCCCTCAGAATTATAGTGCTGCTTTAATTTGAGTTTACATTGTTGTGCAGCAGTCCGTTGGGGACGTATGTCCCGTACTGGCGTATCGGGTGCTGGAAGTCGTTGTACGTCTTCTTTCCTGGCCAGTTCTAAAGGTACTAATTTCTCTAAAGTTTTGAGAGTAGTGTTGCCTTTGCATTTTACTTTCACTATTCTCAAGATGCCCTGGCTGTCTGGATGAACAGAGACTATTTCTCCTATAGGCCACTCCGAGCGTGGTCCGTCACTATCCACCAGAACTATGTCACCAAGGTTCAAGTTAATTCTATTATAGGGACTGTTTGCCCCGTAATGATACTCCCTCAGAGCTGTTAGGTATTCACGAGTCCATACGTCATTCCACCGACTTATCACCCCTGAAAGATGTTTGAAACGTTGAACCAAATCACTCTCTTTGACATATGAAGGATCCTCTGGTTCCTCATCCGTAAGGGACACAAGTGTTTTGAGAGGTCTCCCATACATCAAATGAGCTGGACTTAATGGTTCACGCTGCAAAGCATCATCAGAGAGGTAGGTAAGTGGTCGGTTGTTAACTCGTGCTTCTATTTCTATGATTACTGTTTGAAGCTCCTGAAGGTCAATCTTTTGGCGGTGTAGGGTTTTCCGTAAAGACCGTTTCACCGTACCAACCATCCGTTCATAGAAGCCTCCATGCCATGGTGCTCTGGGAGGTATGAATTTCCAATAGCACTGCCGTTGAGTTAGGGCTGTGCGTACCTTTGGGTGTGTCCAGATTTTCCTCAGGCATGCTTCTCCTGCCACCAAGTTGGACCCATTGTCTGAAATCATTAACTTGGGACAAGATCTACGTGAAGCAAACCTGCGGAAAGCCTGTAAGAATGCTTCGGCACTCATATCGGGAGTCACTTCTAGATGGACTGCCCTTGTTGTGGCACAAGTAAAAAGACAGATATAGGCCTTTACTGGTTTCTTGTCTTTAGTGCCTGTCAGTGTTAGTGCTCCTGTGAAATCTACTCTTGTTGTCTCAAAAGGATGAATATGTACGACTCGTTCCTTCGGAAGTGGAGGAGGGCCAGGATATGGACACACTCTGGCATCGTATCTCCGGCATACAACACAGGATTTGATTATGGATTTTACTGTCTGTCTACCTTGGGGTAGCCAGTACTGTTGTCTTAATTCTGTGAGAGTATCTAATACCCCACCATGCAGAGTGCAGTATTTGTGTATATGTAACACAATTAGTTTGCTTACTATGTGGTGACGTGGGAGCAATATTGGATTTTTTGCCTCCAGATCTATGTCAGCATGTTGTAAGCGTCCTCCGCATCTTATCAAGTTATAATTGTCAGTGTCTAACCAGAGACCCAGATCATGTTGTAGCTTCTTAGGAACATTGTCAATTTCTGTCCCGAATGTGTCGGTCTGAGCTCTTTTAACCCAGTACCTTAAGGCACTAGGGAAATTATGCTTGATTCCTATTTTCTTTAGAAAATCAAACACTACTTGGGTGACACCTACAAGTTTGTTCAGTTCAGAGTACCGAGCAGGATCAATTACCAAAGTCTGAGGTAGTTCCGGGTTCTCAGTGGGAACAGTGACATTGGTCACAATGACTTGTGGCTTTTGTTCAGGCCACTGGTCGCTGATTAGCCACTGAGGTCCGTTGAACCACATCTCTGCCTTTGTTAATTGCCGTAAAGTCAGGCCTCGGGAGAGATAGTCAGCTGGATTCTCTTTAGTAGGTACATATCTTAGTTTATACCCTGCTGACAACTCTCGTATTTCCTTAACGCGGTTACTCACGTAAGGATTCTTACTGTTATTGTTTTTAACCCACTGTAGCACTGCCTCATTATCTGACCATACTACTGTCTCTGTAAAGTGGATGTGGCTTAAGGCCTTGATCAGATAATGAGCCAATCTTACACCTAGCAGTAAGGCTGTTAATTCCAGTTGTGGCAGTGATCTTTTCTTTAAAGGTGCCACTCTGGCCTTTGATGTGAGCAAATTGGCTTGCCCATTTGAGACCAGGTAAGCTACTGTACCATAAGCCTTTCCTGAGGCATCACAAAATACATGCAACTTAATTGGTTCCTTTTCATTTACTGTTGTGTTCCTAGGGAACTTGACAGACTCTAGGATGCTTAAATCTTTCACTAACCCTTGCCATTTTTCTTGTAGGGCAGGTGTTAGAAGATCATCCCAGCCTATCTTTTGTTGCCAACATTCCTGTATTATCATCTTCCCATTAATTAGTATTGGACTTAATAAGCCTAATGGGTCGAAGGGTTTGCTGACTTGTGATAGCAATTTTCTCATTGTTAAGTTAGTGGTATCTGTCTCCACTGACTTGATTGTCAACTGATCGGTTGTCGTGTTCCATTGGACACCTAGAACCTTTGTCATCTCGGGTACTTGGTAGTCGGGAAATTCAGTTGTGATCAGTTGTTTTAATCTGTCATTGTTAGAGACCCAAGACTGGAGAGGCATATTGGCTCCCATTAATTCTCGATTGGCCTCATGGTATATGTCCAACAGCTTACTTTCACTGTTGGCTGTTCCTTGAAAGTTATCCACATACAGGTTTTCGCTAATTTCTGTCTTGTTCGGGCTATTGGACTTCTTCAAGTGCGTATCCAAGGTAGCTTGAAGCAGAAATGGTGAGCTCGTGGCTCCGAACAAAACAGACGCAAACCTATAAGTGATTATTTCACTGTTTGGATCATTAGGATCCTTAATCCATAGGAACTTTGTGTAGTTCCGGTCTTCTTCTTGAAGACCTACCCTAAGGAATGCCTTGCTAATGTCGGCCGTATATGCATAAGTCCCTATACGAAACTTTAACAGCACGTCATAAAGCCTTTGTGTTAGGCTTGGGCCTGTTTGAAGGCAATCATTTAACGAAACACTATTCTGCCCCATCTTAGCACTGCAATTAAATACTATCCGTAATGGGGTAGTCGCAGAATCCTTCTGAACATGGTGGTGTGGCAGATAATGTCCTTCCTTTGGGTTATCATTTGTTACAACTTCGATAAATTTGTCATCGAGCTGCTTCTGTATTATTTCATGGTACAACTTCAAGTTCTCAGGTTGTCTTTGTAAACGTAACACCTGTGATCTTAATTGATTTTGTGCCATGAAGTAGTTGATGGGTAGCTGAGGGTGATTCAGCTTCCATGGTAACCTGACCCAGTACTGATTATCTCTGTAGATAACTGAGTCTAGGTATTGTTTATAAGTCCAGTCATCATCTGGACTAGGCTGTTCAGGGACAATGCCGAGAGTTGCCAGGTCCCATAACTTATATACTGGGGGATCAAGCTCATCCTCGGAAATGTCTCTGAGTTGCAGTGGAGACTGTTCTCCTAGTCATGCAACCATTACTGTGTTGGCATGTTGGTGATCCACAGGTGCGGGTTGTTTTAGCCGTAATACTGGGCCTGTTAGTAAATAGCCACCTGCAGATGGTAACACGTTCATACCGTGGTAATCTTCCTTTCCTATGATAAACTTATGGTAGACATCTGATCCCATAAGGATTCCAATATCGGAAAGGTTGTCCGATGTAATGTTATCAGCCAAAGGCATTCCCTTTTCTTCTAGGAATTTGGCTGTTGTTCCTAGACCTTCTATATACAGGTCTGTTGGAAATCTATCTACTACTAGTGCTGGTACTTTTCGTACATAACCTCCTAGTCGTACTGTGGGTCGTACTACCCCGTAAGTTCGGGCTCCTGAGTTAGTCAGGAATCCTTTTATGTTTATCCGTGTCTCCTCTACAGGTGTAAGTTTCAGTTTATCTACCAACTCCTTGGATATAAAGGTCAGTTGGGACCCCTGATCAAATAATCCACGTACGGTGGCCTTTTTCTTTCCATTTCTAATGATCAATCGTGCAGTAGGTAGAGCTGATTTATGGTTAGACCTGGTTGTGAAGACACTTATGTCAGGTAACACAGTACAAAGTTTTACTGATGCTGTAGCTCCTTCCTCCTCCTGTGGTTTGGGAGACTTTATACTTGTGTCCCCACAAAGTGCAGTATGGTGTTGACCCTTATGGCACTTAGTGCAGATGCGCATTACTGTTGTGCAATTGTCGGGATGATGTTCCCTTATACACTTGCTACATCTATATAACTCCTTGAGTCGTTTTATGCGTGTTGCACGATCAGGGTAGCGTCTGCAATTGTACATGGAATGTGATTGCTCACAAAACACACATGGTTTCCAGACATTAACAGTATCTTGAGGAGTCACCGTCTTGGGTGATGCGTTGACTGTAGGTTTGGAAGGACCAACTGCATATGTTCCTACACTGCCCTGATTCCACTTTGTGGAGGGGGAAGATGTTTTAGCTTTGTTTGGAGCACTGTTTGTACTCTGTTGTTTACTATTAGTAGCAGATGTGGGTTTAGATGGTTTTTCTTCTGGATTAACTCTTTCTCGTTCTATGATGGTTTGTAAACCCTTTGTAATCTCATTTACAGTCAAGGATGACTTACCTACTAATACAAACAACTTATCCAGTATGTCCCTGGGTAATTTCCGTGTCATGTGGACTTGTATTATCCAGTCTGACTCATCCAGGTTCACTTTATTTTTAAGTGCCTTGAGTATGGACTCAAGCTCCAATCTGAAGGTTTGGAGTGAGACTGCAGTATTATTTGGAGGTTTAATGTCTAACAGTCTCTGTGTTAGAATTCTGATAGTCCTTTCAGGTTTAGCGTAATTATCTTTCAGGAGTTGCACTGCATTGTCATAATCATCATCTGTGTGATTTAGATTACAGACTACCTGATACGCTTCATCCTTCAAGACACTCTGTAAGTATGTAAACTTTGTTGTTTTTGGCACATTAGCATTAGAATCCACAGAATCGACAAATTTGCTCCAGAAACCGTCCCAACTCTCGTCTTCTCTTCCAGAAAAAGTTGGTAAACTAAGTGATGGCAATTTGACTTCTGGTGCTGTCTGTTTCTGGGAAGTTGTGGTTACAATATTTATATTAGCTTTATGGGCATGTATGATATCATCAAAGTATTGCAACTGTGTAAACATTGTATCTTCATAATCGGAATGTTCTTGTATAACATCTTGTAATGTTTCTCCACCAACACTGGTATTCTGTAGTAAAACTTGATATTCTTTCATTTGTTGCAACACACGGTCATATTTGTTCCGTGCAAGCCTAAGATAATTTTCCAATGCTACATAGTTAACTGGAGTTTGTTTACTTATGTCATCACATGTGCTAATCTGCCGTGATAAATGATCCCTCAATCCTGTGAGGGTTATTTGGACATTTTTGACAGTAGACATTTTGGAAGTACTTGTTAGTCGTATAGACTATATTTAAATATACACTGTAAAATCATACACACTATAATTTGAGTGGTAGACCTGTATCAATGCTGGTATCCGCAAGTTAGCCCATCATTATCACTCTTGGTTGGTACAGAGACACAGGTTAACACTCAAAGGTGAAATGATTATAGTTAAATTGTACTAATGTTATATTGATATCATATTGACAACACAACTCGGGTTGTCTTAAATACTGCATAAAAATATGTACTTGCTAGGTTGTAATATGTGTTCAACTCTAGACAAGTGTAAAATTCTTACCCTTACACCAGGTTAGCACAATAAATTAGACTAGGTTGCTGTACAACACCAGCCTAAAATGTTCTACCCTTGTGCAAGAATTAGTAGTAAATAATGTGGCATGCAGTAAATGTTACAGTAATGGCAATAATAATGCAATAATTACAAAAAAACATATATAAGTAACTTATAAGTAAAGTAGCCTCTTATCAACCTCTTGTAATGAAATGAAAAAAGCACAATTGTTCCTTTGATACTGTCAGAACAATAATAGTGCTTGTTGTAAGTTCTGTTTGCTATGAGATTGAAAAGTTAGGCTAGAAAAATGCAAAAAATATAGCAGTGTCTTCCTGCTATAATGTGTGTAGGTAATATTGCACTATCACTATATGTATGTATAATATCTAGTTCAAAGAACTAAATATAATCCGGTTCCGTAGGACCAAACTATTGTGGGGTAAAATCCAGGCAGCTAATCTCTCTTTTCAAATTGATTTAATAAAATAAAGTTATGTCTTATTTATTTTCTTAGTAAGTAAGTATTAATTAAGTGGACTGTATGTACTGGTAAACTGCCTGAAATCTTCTTACACACTATTGGAGGGACAATTGGTAGCTTAAACCACTATGTTATGGTCCCTTCTTAAACTACCAATTGTTTACCTTTAAAACTATTATTTCAGTTATTTCATTATAAGTAATTAATTATAACTACTGCTACTGCTATAATGTCTTAGCTGTGCCAGTAGAATGGGCCTAGTAAGGCGTGTAGGTGTAGCCTCAAGATGGGTGTGGCCCTGCCTCTTTGTGCCACGTAATGGCGGCTGGTGGGAAGGACAAGGCTTGGCAAACAAGTAGTTAATTATGTGTATGAACCAACTGTCTGCACAGATTCTTGAAGCTCCTCTCACAATTTACGGTGTTTTTGGGGATGTCCTACGACATAACCATCTACATATTTATATTAAACAGTGCACTTGAATAATAAACAATACTTGGTAGACGGATACAGATGTCGTTGTGATGTTGTTAGGCTGTGTGGCTGGTGTTGACACGTAAATGGGGTGTCTAGCTGTTTACACCAGTTAAGACAGCGTGGTAAGCTCATCCCATGTTTGTTGATATGTGGTATGGACGCCTTCCTCTCCGGGGTGACGCTCTTATGCCCTGGTTCCTCACTCAAAGTAATTTTACATTAACAAGGGAACCTAGCTACTATTTGTTGTAAATAATTATATTCAATCTTAGTGATTACTTTTTTGTTAACTTTAGATACTAAACTAATCTATTAACAATGTTTCATAATGTAAATATACGATGACTTTGATGACGTCACGGAGTCTCCCATTTTCCATCCTGAAGGGAGTATAGACTAGGGGAGACTGTGTTATTTGTGTGTGTGGTTGTATGTGTGTGTCGGTTTCCCGACAGTACTCCACTTGTGACATTTCTCCAGTCCGATACATTGCCTCTGATCACAGCCCTCATTTTTCTGTCAGTCAGAAAATTTTTCATCCATGTTAGAAGCGTACCTGTCACTCCTCCAGTATTTTCCAGTTTCCAGAACAACCTCTTATGTGGAACTCTGTCGAAAGCCTTTTTTAGGTCCAAATAGATGCAGTCAACCCAACCATCTCTTTCCCGTAATATCTCTGTTGCTCGATCATAGAAACTGAGTAAATTCGATACACAGGATCTTCCAGATCGTGTCCCAAGGCTTCTGTGTCCGGAGATGTGCTATTGGGTTGACCTAGTTTCCCCTTCTTCCTTGTTCCAGGGTTCAGATCTCCCAGGTCGTCCGCAGGGTTATTCGGTCCAGCCAGCCTGCGGTCTATCCCCGTGCCCACAATATTCATAAGTTTGCTGCGCTTGCTGCCGTCTTCAGTACCATGTCTTAGGCTGACATTTGGGCGCGGGGTTTTTGGTGGTCGAACAGGGTCCTGGCTACGCGCTACCTGGTCAGTGTTCCTGGGCCTAGTTGGGCCTGTGTCGCTTTGTATCAGCGGTTGCAGCCAGTTGTCTTGACTTCGGGTTGAGGAGCGAGTGCCGACCACCTCCCGGGTAAGTCCATTTTTATTTTTGTCTTTGGGTAAGTAGCTCTGAGGAGCCGAAGGGCCTTCTCCTAGAAAACCAGTGTTGAATGTAATGAAACACCATTATCTGGGTGCAACCTTGAGGCTCCTCGGCATCCCTCCCTCCCTCCGGTCGGCAATTTTTGTTGCATGTTTTTGACATCCAGCCTCAGAACTGAGGTGTGGGTATCTGGCATGAGGGTCTGGGGCTTCCCCTTCCCCCTTCCAGGGAGGGGGGGAGCTGTGCAGACAAGCTACGCGGTGATGTGGTAACGTTGTGCTCATTTTTGGTTGAGGAGTTCTGTCCACTATTTCGGCTTTCTGCAACAATTTCTTCACCAGAATAAGGGTTTGTTTTGGGGTGCTTACCTTTCTGGGTGCCTAACCCAGTCAATGGAAGACATAATTCCTCCAACCTTACAGGGGTTTCTGTAGGCTATTGCTCCTTGTGCCTCTCTGTGGGGGTCAGATTCTGGCTCGTGGTACCCGGTAGGCATAGTACTTCATTCACACTGACTGATGCCAAAGTCTAATACAGGGGTACCTCAGCTTACGAATTTAATCCATTCCCAGAGGCGGTTCATAAGCTGAAAGTAAATTTTATACCTAATTCACCCAAATCTTCAGTACTAACATATGTATAAGTTTTCCCTTATCTTTATTGATGACTCTTGTTAGCGTATGGCAGACGGTGAGGAGGGGGGCGGGGGAGAGGAGGGAGAGGTATTAGTGTTTGGAAGGGGAGTCTTCTTCCATTATAACATCAGGCAGTAATAACTTCTTTGCGGTACACTCTCTGGCATGTTTTGCCTGCATACCACTAGGACCTGCCTGTGGCTCACTGCTTGATTTTCTCACAAAAAATCTATCCATAGAAGATTGTTTTTCCCTTTGTCGTAACATTTTGTTCTACGTTCATCTACGTCCTCTAATTACTTAACACAAAACTGCTATTAGAACAATATCAAACTCTGGCCCCAGACAGCACTTGGTACTCTTACTAAAGTCTTTAAATATGTTAGATATTAAGTCACTGCACATCCTCTCATGTGTACTCTATATATTTAAAACTCTGAACAGTAATGCCAATCCTGACCTTAAGGATTAAGCTTTAGTCTAAGTGTTTTTTTCCCCCTCATCTTGCCCGAAACGCTCTGTGTATTAGTGGCTTTAGGTATTGTATGTACTAGCTCTATCTATAAATCAAACATTATGTTTGTAACTTATCTTCTTTGTATGTACTTTTTCCATGAATAAACATTTTGAATTTTATTTCATTTTTGACTTGTCTGTAGTGAGGTATCACAGTGTCATTAAATAAAGTTGATGCAATGGCCTACTAGAGCTTGTTCTGGATGAGTCGTTTCGACAAAAGTTTGCATTTCTTCCCACAGTCTACACCATTTCCTAATTGTTGTGGAAGGGGCATTCCATACTGCCTTTTCCTCCCCTGAAAACATTTCCTCATCTGCCTTTTGTTGCTGCTCCTTGTTAGGGGCTAGGAGTTCGGTGGTCAGTTCTTCGCTGTGTTTTTACACCAACTCCTCATCAGCACCATCCAACTTCAAGCCCAATTTCCAGCCCAGAGTAACAATTTCCTCAACAATAGACACTTCAGATCCAGGCTCAAACCCCTCAAAGTCTAGTTCTGAAACACATTCAGACCACATTTTAACCTCATAACTGCGCCAACCGAGTATTCTCGGTTGGCGCAGCTTTCTGCCGAAGCTCTTTTCAAAAAATCAAAACTATTTTTTATTTTTTCGTACCCACTCTAAATGTGTGCGAGGTTGGTTGTGTACGAAATGGACTCTTAGGACCTCCAGTGAGAGGCAGCCATCTTGGAAAAAATTCCCAGAATGCCCAGTCGGGAGCATTAACCACTTAACTGTGCCAACCGAGTTTTCTTGGTCGGCGGGAAATTGCGCCAACCGAGAAAACTCGCTTTGATTTTTCGTAACCAATTCTAAATGTGTACGAAGTTGGTTGTGTACGAAATGAACTCTTAGAACCTCCAGTGAGAGGCAGCCATCTTGGGAAAAAATCCCAGAATGCCCTAGGGCTGCTTGCTGGGTTAGTACTGAATGAGCAACCATGGGTGGCGCACGCGCCTCTGCCTCCCAAACACCTGTCCGACGCGTTGTTGAAAGATAATGCTCTGTCGGTGAAATTCAAACCTTATTGTTTGAAGAACTTAAGGGTCATAATATTGGGGAAGCCAGGCGCAATAAGGACCTAACACAAAGGTCGGATGCAAGCGAGACGATATAGCGAGCGTATCCAGTTGTAGCTCTGAGCGTCACCCTTGCAATCCTATGATATTTATTTACATGATACTTACATGAATCGTTTTTTGCGTTCAGTGATGATGCATCTGATACAAATAGCATAGATGAACAGTGTTAGCGGCTTCCATGGTGGTGTTTTCCATAGATATTTTCAAGAATACCTGAATCTCTTCCTGACTGATGGACACTCTTGAGGTAAGCTGAATCTCTTCCTGTGTGGGACCATACAAAGCGATCTTTTCAAGACTACCTTACAAATTGATCTTTTCCTATAATCTTTTCAATACTACCTTATGCTTTACATGCTTGGTTACATACAACCTACGAGTTCTAAAGCCAAGGGTGTACGTGAGTGCGTTCTTTGCAAGCACACAGAATGAAGAAACAGGAAGCGAAAATTTATCTGTACCTGGTGCACTGAGAGCGAAGTCACGCTGTGTACCATGGGCTACTTCGTTGATTATTACTCACTTCCGAAGTACTGAGTGTGTAATACAGTGTGTTACTGTGTAAATAGTGTGTGAAACTGTACATATCGTAATTTTAGTGTTTTTTTAACAGGTAATATTGCGACTAAACATTTATTGTGGACACATTACTGACACATGTATCACAGTTCCATGGAACATTATGAATGTTCTACTGTATACATATTGTAAAGGACACAAATATGCATCATATACGATAAAAAAACAAATAAAACCGCATTGGAAATACATAAAACAAATAATTGAAAATATATTTGTGGCCACACCCGGTGCTTGAATGGCCCGCGCGACTGGGTCTGGGCGAGTCACGCACGGGCGACCAGGCCCTGATGACGTCACAGCGCATCTTGTCCATGTCCCTACAGCCAAAGTAAGTGGAATTTGGTACTTATTTTGACATAGACATGTTCAGGGAAGGGAATTTTATCATTTTACGAAGAAAAAATAATTTTTTGGGAACACTTCATTTCATGCACACCGGGGGGAATTTCTCAATAAACTCCGAGCAGCACGGTGGTTAAGGGAGCTGGTCGGCCGAGCGGACAGCACACTGGACTTGTGATCCTGTGGTCCCGGGTTCGATCCCGGGCGCCGGCGAGAAACAATGGGCAGAGTTTCTTTCACCCTATGCCCCTGTTATCTAGCAGTAAAATAGGTACCTGGGTGTTAGTCAGCTGTCACGGGCTGCTTCCTGGAGGTGGAGGCCTGGTCGAGGACTGGGCCGCGGGGATACTAAAGCCCCGAAATCATCTCAAGGTATCCTCAAGATAGCCCAAGGGCTGCTGACTGGGTTATTTCTTAGTGAGCAACCATGGGTGGTGCACATGCCTCTGGCTCCCAAACACCTGACAGACGCGGTGTTGAAAGATAGCGCTTTATTGGTGAAATTCATACCTTATTGTTTGAAGAACATGAGGGTCATAATATTGGTAAAGCTAGGCGCAATAAGGACCTAACACAAAGGTCGGATGCAAGTGATACAGCACCTATGAGGACGATACAGCGAGCGTATCCAGTTGTAGCTCTGAGCGTCACCCTTGCAATCCTATGCTACCTCCAATTTATTTAGATGATACATATATGAATCGTTTTCTGTGTTCAGTAATGATGCATCTGATACAAGTAGCATAGATGAACAGTGTTAACGGCTTCCATGTTGGTGTTTTCCATAGATACTTGGTTGATGGGGTTCTGGGAGTTCTTCTACTCCCCAAACCTGGCCCGAGGCCAGGCTCGACTTGTGAGAGTCTGGTCCACCAGGCTGTTGCTTGGCCGCTCCAAGCCACATACCCACAGGCTACATACGCACCGCTGGGCCACATACCCACCACAGCCCGGCTGATCCGGAACTTCTCTAAGAAAACCGTTCAGTTCTCTCTTGAAGATGTCCACGGTTGTTCCGGCAATATTTCTTATAGTCGCTGGGAGGACGTTGATCAACCGCGGACCTCTGATGTTTATACAGTGCTCTCTGATTGTGCCTATGGCACCCCTGCTCTTCACTGGTTCTGTTCTGCATTTTCTTCCATATCGTTCACTCCAGAACGTTGTTATTTTACTGTGTAGATTTGGGACCTGACCCTCCAGTATTTTCCATGTGTATATTATTTGGTATCTCTCTTGTCTCCTTTCTAGAGAGTACATTTGGAGAGCTTTGAGATGATCCCAATAATTTAGGTGTTTTATCTCGTCTATGCGTGCTGTATATGTTCTCTGTATTCCCTCTATTTCAGCAATCTCTCCTGCTCTGAAGGGGGAAGTGAGTACTGAGCAGTACTCGAGACGGGACAACACAAGTGACTTGAAGAGTACAACCAATGTGATGGGATCCCTGGATTTGAAAGTTCTCATAATCCATCCGATCATTTTTCTGGCTGATGCGATATTTGCTTGGTTATGCTCCCTAAACGTTAGATCGTCAGACATCATTATTCCCAAATCCTTGACATGCTGTTTTTCTACTATGGGAAGATTCGATTGTGTCTTGTACCCTGTATTATGTTTCAGATCCTCATTTTTGCCGTTCCTAAGTACCTGAAATTTATCACTGTTAAACATCATGTTATTTTCTGCTGCCCAATCAAAAACTTTGTTAACATCTGCTAGTAGTTTTTCAATGTCTTCAGCAGAGGTAATTTTCATGCTGATTTTTGTGTCATCTGCAAAGGACGACACGATGCTGTGACGTGTATTTTTGTCTATATCAGATATGAGAATAAGGAACAGCAGCGGTGCAAGGACTGTACCTTGAGGTACAGAGCTTTTAACATCGCTTGGACTCGATTTTATCTGATTGACTGTTACTCTTTGTGTTCTGTTCGACAGGAAATTGAGTATCCAGCGTCCTACTTTTCCAGTTATTCCCAGTGACCTCATTTTGTGAGCTATCACCCCATGTCACATTTGTCGAACGCCTTTGCAAAGTCTGTGTATACAACATCTGCATTTTGCTTTTCTTCTAGGGCTGCTGTGATTTTGTCATAGTGGTTGAGTAACTGTGACAGACAGGATCTTTCCGCTCTAAATCCATGTTGTCCTGGATTGTGCAATTCATTGTTTTCCATAAAACTAGAAATTTGATTCCTAATCACTCTTTCAAACACTTTTATTATGTGTGATGTTAGTGCAACTGGCCTATAATTTTTTGCCAAGGCTTTACTCCCCCCCTTGTGCAACTGAGCTATATCTGCAGATTTAAGTGCTGCTGGTATCTCCACTGTATCCAGGCTCTTTCTCCATATTACGCTGAGTGCTCTCGCTACTGGTACTTTACATTTCTTTATGAATATTGAATTCCATGAGTCAGGCCCAGTAGCTGAGTGCATAGGCATATTGTCAATTTCTCTTTCAAAGTCTTCCGAGTTTGTGGTAATATCCGTTATATTATCTGCAGCTTGAATGTCATTCATAAAGAAGCTGTCTGGGTCATCAACTTTCATGTTGTTTATTGGTGTGCTAAACCTCATACATGAGGCCTCATACTGGCCTCTTAGAATTTCACTAATCTCTTTGTTGTCCTCTGTGTACGTACCTTCATTTGTAATTAACGGTCCAATACTGGTCAAGGTTTTGGATTTTGATTTTGCGTATGTGAAAAAATATTTCGGATTTTTCCTTATCTCTTGTATAGCTTTCTGTTCCAATTCCATTTCCTCAGACTCATATGATCGCTTCAACGTTTGTTCTATTTCTTCCATCTCCCTGCTTAGGCTTGTTTTCCTTGCTTGTGATAGTTGTGTCTGTCGAAGCATTTCCGTTATTTTTTTCCTTCTCCTGTACAGTCGTCTGCGTTCTGTTTCTAGAGTGGTCCTCTTTCTCCCCCTCCTCACAGGTAAGTGCTTCAAGCAGACCTTGTAAGCTTCAGCTGTCAGTTGAGCTATTCCCTGTGTGGGAGTTTTGTCGCTTAAGACCGTCTCCCATTGAATGGTTGCAAGGTCTACATTATTTTTTCCCAGTCAATCCTCCTATTGTTGAAATTGAATTGATTGAATATTCCTTCTCGATTGTTGGGTCTCTTAGACCTACTATCGTTGTTTATGCTAGGTCGCTCTTCAATGAGCTTATGGTCTGAGTATGAAGCATCTGAGATTGTGATGTCTCTGATTAGTTCATCATTGTTTGTGAATAACAAGTCTTGTGTGTTTTCGTTCCTAGTTGGTTCTGTAATCTGTTGATTGAGCGAGAATTTGTCACAGAATCTCAAAAGTTCTCTGACCTGTGGTTGGTTATTTCCCGGGTCATTCCCTGCTATGATATTTGTGTTTGCCATTCTCCATCTTAGACTCGGTAAATTGAAATCTCCAAGGAAGATAATATCTGGAGCTGGGTTTGCTAGGTTATCAAGTATGTTCTCTATTTTGTGCATCTGCTCTGTGAATTCCTCAACTGTTGTATCTGGTGGTTTATATATTAGAATTAGGTTTAGTTTCTCTAACTTAATTCCAAGTACCTCTACCACCTCATTAGTTGAGTTTAGTAGTTCTGTGCATACCAGGTTTTCTTTAATATACAGACTTACTCCTCCATTTGCCCTAGTTTTTCTATCACATCTATATAAATTATAATTTGGAATCCAGATTTCACCATCCATGTAATCTTTTGTATGAGTTTTCGTGAATGTCCCAAATATTGAGTTTGACTCTAATTGGAGGCCATTTATGAACTTAACTTTATTTCTTGACTTTGGCTTTAAACCTTGAATGTTTGCAAATATGAATGATTGTCCATATTGTGTGTCACTTCTGGAAGGTTTTGGTAGTTCTCCCTCCTCTCTACCCTGACCCAGGGTGTGTTGTTGTGGCAATGGTTTGCCCAGTTTTGGAAGTGATACTGGGGAGTGTGGTAGTCTCTGTGTAGTTGGGGGTTGTAGTATGTGTGGGCTTGATGACGAACCGTAGTCCAGTTTTGGGCATTTCCCCCTCTTCATCCGTACTCCTGCCATGTTTCTGCCTGTCTTGTTTCTCCCTCTGTTTGTGCCTGCCTCTAAAAAAATTTCAGGGCTATTATATTGGACTTCCTTTCTTATATAGCGCTGTGTACCTCTGACGTGGAAATCTGGGCAATGAAGATCGTAGCATTTCCTCTCATTAACTGAGAGTTTGCATAGCTTAGGGTGAAAATATCTACACTCTGTATCAAAACGACATCTGCCTTTCCCTAACCAGTTTCGGCATTTCCGTGGGGTGCATGAATGAGCATTCCGTGCCTCTGGGCCCATATCTGCACTGTCCTTTTACATAATACCTGCAAATATTTTCATCTGTGATTGTATTATTCTTGTTTGTACCCTTCTTCTTGAGATATCTTGAGATGATTTCGGGACTTTAGTGTCCCCGCGGCCCGGTCCTCGACCAGGCCTCCACCCCCAGGAAGCAGCCCGTGACAGCTGACTAACACCCAGGTACCTATTTTACTGCTAGGTAACAGGGGCATAGGGTGAAAGAAACTCTGCCCATTGTAACAGGGGGGTCGGGGAAATAGCTCTATCTTGTCCATTATTCCACCCCCCAGTTAACTAACGAGGCCGGGGGAAACAGCTCTCTCTAGTCCGTTGTCCCGTCCCCAGTTAGCTAACTATTCTAGAGCACCTCCAGAGTTCCTAAGGCATCCTCTCTCGTTCAACACCTTGTAACCTAGGTATTTGACTACCTAGGTGCTAAGACTACAAGGCGCCGTAACTTGATCCGCTACCAGAAACTCTAGAGAGAACTCTAGAATACATTTCACTGCCACAAACGTATAAGAGACACGAAAGGAAAGAAATGAATAGTGAAGTAATTAGTGAGGGTTTGGGGTGAGAGGTGGGAGGAGCGAGGAGGGTCATTAGTTGAAAGTGAGAGTTTAGAGAGGGGTGGAGGGAGAGGTATAGATAGGTAGAAGTAGAAGAGTAGATAGTAGAAGTAGAAGAGTAGATAGTAGAAGACAAAATGCTGGCACCATCCATTCAAGATCATTATATACCAGACAAGGAATGGAACTTGTCTGTATCACAATATTCACAAAAGATGTTATCAAGAGGTCATTATTAGTATGTCCCATCTTTATCATGTACTCATTAAATCATGAAACCAGTAATCACAGAGGCTTTCTCACCTCAACTCAAACTCTAGGGGACACAAAGGCAATTTAAATAATAAATTCAATTATATTTCACATGATAACTATTATAATTTAAGCAATGTTCAAGATCTATATATGTAAAGTGAGTCATCCTCCAAGAATCTGAGAACACTACAACTGACTGCCCCTGATCATCACACAACACTTGTAAAACACGACCAAGTCACCTTAATGTTCAACTCACCAAGTGTCTGCCTATAGCTGGATAGAGGGGGGAGGGGGTCTATAGTTGACAGAGACTGTCTCGCCCTGCCGGCCGACAGCCTCCCTGCTAGGGCCGTCTTCTCTGCTCTGCTCACTGCCGTTCTTCTCTGTCTCATTAATGCTCTCGAATCGATAGTTCTCCGAGTATATATTGGAGAACCTAGTAGCTAACTCCGCCCACAAGTAGATAGCCTCTGGCTCTCTACCAAGCCACTCCTTAAACGTCGGCATGTTTGAAGGCTACCAGGCTCCAATTATAAGATTTGCAGAAGCAAGGTGAAATTCTCATGATCTGACCTCAGGTCACTTGAGGTCATTAATGGTTAGAGGTGTGAAACTCAGGCTTACCAAGCTGGCGCCTTCTCAAATTCCTGTCTGTGACTCATGTACTCTATGTATGTATTAAATACAACTAAACCAAACACTTTTACAGTGTTACATCTCCCCTTCTCCTCGAAAATAAAGTTTTTGCAACACTGCTAAAGCAAGCTAGCTGTGTGCGACAACTTTATTAACGAAAAAAAAATACATCCTAGCTAAACAAATATACATCACCCTACTCTAAAAATGAAATATGTAGACAGACGTCCATTGTCTCTGGCTGGGCGACGTCACTGCTTGGTCTTGTAGATAATCCTGTACCACATTTCTTCAACACAACTGCCTCCGTCGCTTCTCCGTCGTTAACGCACAACAACCCTTGGTCAACCAGAAAGCCGTTACTACTTGAACTGCGCACAGGACCGTGGAATTTGGTTGTCCCAGCTGATCTGTAATTGGCCCTACGTCAGTCACCATGAGAGACGTATATTGGGGTTTTTCACAGCTATGGGGACTAGTTTCGAGTTTCTAAGTTTCGAGACCTTCATATAATAGTTGCCAACAGTAGAAATCCCATCCTACTCTTCTCCTCCCTGTTGCTCCAGCACGCCTCCTTCGGAGAGCCACTTCTGACAGCCACATCAAGTCCGCACGACACAGGAAGAATCACTCAACAGAGCACAATGCTTGCAGGAGGGGCGGCCAGTTAAGGCAAACGATCCTGTCTTGCAATTACGCTCCATGCAATGATGCTGACACCAGCAAGGGACACTAGGCATCGTGTCTCACTCAGCTTGTCTTATCTTCTTCTTTCTTCTCTCTTCTTTCTTCTCTTTCTTCTCTCTTCCTTCTCTCTTCCTCCTCCCATGGGTCTTTGACAAGCGACCTGGGGTCCATTGGGGTCCGTCTGTCCTGGGGTCCATCCTGGGTAGACCAATGTTGGTGGGACAGACTGGAGTCGTTATTGTTCCTCTTTCCATCTTTACTGGGTCGTCTGCAGAACGACCTGGGGTCCACTGGGTAGACCCATGTTGACCGACCGAGAGGGCTGCATCTTGGGGTCCCCCGGGGTGGTGGTACTCACCTAGTTGTACTCACCTAGTTGTGTTTGCGGGGGTTGAGCTCTGGCTCTTTGGTCCCGCCTCTCAACCGTCAATCAACAGGTGTACAGATTCATGAGCCTATCGGGCTCTGTCATATCTACACTTGAAACTGTGTATGGAGTCAGCCTCCACCACATCACTTCCTAATGCTTTCCATTTGTCAACCACTCTGACACTAAAAAAGTTCTTTCTAATATCTCTGTGGCTCATTTGGGCACTCAGTTTCCACCTGTGTCCCCTTGTGCGTGTTCCCCTTGTGTTAAATAGACTGTCTTTATCTACCCTATCAATCCCCTTCAGAATCTTGAATGTGGTGATCATGTCCCCCCTAACTCTTCTGTCTTCCAGCGAAGTGAGGTTTAATTCCCGTAGTCTCTCCTCGTAGCTCATACCTCTCAGCTCGGGTACTAGTCTGGTGGCAAACCTTTGAACCTTTTCCAGTTTAGTCTTATCCTTGACTAGATATGGACTCCATGCTGGGGCTGCATACTCCAGGATTGGCCTGACGTATGTGGTATACAAAGTTCTGAATGATTCTTTACACAAGTTTCTAAATGCCGTTCGTATGTTGGCCAGCCTGGCATATGCCGCTGATGTTATCCGCTTGATATGTGCTGCAGGAGACAGGTCTGGCGTGATATCAACCCCCAAGTCTTTTTCCTCTCCCAGATGATACCTTGTATCTGGCCTCCTGCTCCCTACACCTATCTTCATTACATTACATTTGGTTGGGTTAAACTCTAACAACCATTTGTTCGACCATTCCTTCAGCTTGTCTAGGTCTTCTTGAAGCCTCAAACAGTCCTCTTCTGTTTTAATCCTTCTCATAATTTTAGCATCGTCCGCAAACATTGAGAGAAATGAATCGATACCCTCCGGGAGATCATTTACATATATCAGAAACAAGATAGGACCGAGTACAGAGCCCTGTGGGACTCCACTGGTGACTTCACGCCAATCGGAGGTCTCGCCCCTCACCGTAACTCTCTGCTTCCTATTGCTTAGATACTCCCTTATCCACTGGAGCACCTTACCAGCTACACCTGCCTGTCTCTCCAGCTTATGTACCAGCCTCTTATGCGGTACTGTGTCAAAGGCTTTCCGACAATCCAAGAAAATGCAGTCCGCCCAGCCCTCTCTTTCTTGCTTAATCTGTGTCACCTGATCGTAGAATTCTATCAAGCCTGTAAGGCAAGATTTACCCTCCCTGAATCCATGTTGGCGATTTGTCACGAAGTCCCTTCTCTCCAGATGTGTTACCAGGTTTTTTCTCACGATCTTCTCCATCACCTTGCATGGTATACAAGTCAAGGACACTGGCCTGTAGTTCAGTGCCTCTTGTCTGTCGCCCTTTTTGTATATTGGGACCACATTCGCCGTCTTCCATATTTCTGGTAGGTCTCCCGTCTCTAGTGACTTACTATACACTATGGAGAGTGGCAGGCAAAGTGCCTCTGCACACTCTTTCAGTACCCATGGTGAGATCCCATCTGGACCAACAGCCTTTCTAACATCCAGATCCAGCAGGTGTCTCTTGACCTCCTCTCTCGTAATTTCGAACTCCTCCAAGGCCGCCTGGTTTACCTCCCTTTCTCCTAGCACAGTGACCTCACCCTGTTCTATTGTGAAGACCTCCTGGAACCTCTTGTTGAGTTCCTCACACACCTCTCTGTCATTCTCTGTATACCTGTCCTCGCCTGTTCTAAGTTTCAATACCTGTTCTTTCACTGTTGTTTTCCTTCTGATGTGACTGTGGAGTAGCTTTGGTTCGGTCTTGGCTTTGTTTGCTATATCATTTCCAAAATTTTTCTCTGTTTCTCTTCTCACCCTGACGTACTCATTCCTGGTTCTCTGGTATCTCTCTCTGCTTTCTGGTGTTCTGTTATTCCAGAAGTTCCTCCACGCCTTTCTGTTCAGTTTCTTCGCTTCCATACATGCCCTATTATACCATGGATTCTTCTGTTGCTTCTCGGATTTTTCCCTTTGGGCCGGGATGAACCTGTTTACTGCCTCCTGATTGTGGTGGTGGAGCCATGACCTCCAGGTAGTGGGCTGGTCGTGGTGGTGGTGATAACCACCCGTGAGTATGGTACACAGCAGCCGTCTCCCTCTTTTGTATGTGCGCCTCGCCTCTCTTCTGGCTCCAACCTGTGAATGAACAGAAAGGCGACAATACCGTGCTCCCAAAATGTTGTGTGACCCTGTAGTTTGTATGGGGTTTACACAGTCAAATCATAACGTTCTCCTCCTGGCAACGACTACACTCAAATTTTAATAATCCAATTAACTCTGAATGATACTGACTTGGTGGAACATAAAACAGTAACAGAGTAAAGTTTAGAGAAGAGAGAATAAGCTCGTCACTACTTTTAATTTGTTACTAAATGAATCTCCACAAAAAAAAATTATCAATACTAATAGACAAAACACTAGCCTAACTTAACTGTACCGTTCTTAATCTTAAGTACTTAATTAACCGTTACTCCCACCCTTAACCTACAGCCACCTACGTGACCCAGAGTGTTTCCCTAGCTTCTCCGCCGGTCAACAACTCAAAACTTTTGCCACCCCTGTGACCAGACTATCTAACGTCGAGCGTCCCCAACGTGAAGTCTACTGACATACTAAGCCTCCCCCTAGTATGCTGTACAATACCAGTACACCTCGGGTTATTGCATTCAAATGGAGTAAAACAGTCGATCGCAATAATCTGAGCAGAACCACCACTTAAAACTACTTAAGAACTACACCTGCCACTCCCCAACTGACCTAGGGACCAGCGGTGGCTGGGTGTCCCCCTGGGACATGCGAGGTCACCTGTCACACTCAGCTGAGCTGCACTACCAACACCGCTAAGTTCCCAAATCACCAAATCTTATCACTAACATAAATCACTACACACGCAAGTTCTGGTGAACATTATCTGAACTCCACACAACTCACAAAATCACTAAAACACAACGCCAGAGAATCACTATCTCCTAACCTGAAAAAACTCGCTAACTCGCAAATATTAAACACCTGTCAAGATCTCCCTGATAGCGCCTGAGCGGCAAAAGACACGTGGGACTGAACAATGTTAAATGAACACTACCATAAACATTGTTCAACACCGCTGCCAACATTGTAACGGGGGGTCGGGGAAATAGCTCTATCTTGTCCATTATTCCACCCCCCAGTTAACTAACGAGGCCGGGGGAAACAGCTCTCTCTAGTCCGTTATCCCGTCCCCAGTTAGCTAACTATTCTAGAGCACCTCCAGAGTTCCTAAGGCAGCCTCTCTCGTTCAACACCTTGTAACCTAGGTATTTGACTACCTAGGTGCTAAGACTACAAGGCGCCGTAACTTGATCCGCTACCAGAAACTCTAGAGAGAACTCTAGAATACATTTCACTGCCACAAACGTATAAGAGACACGAAAGGAAAGAAATGAATAGTGAAGTAATTAGTGAGGGTTTGGGGTGGGAGGAGCGAGGAGGGTCATTAGTTGAAAGTGAGAGTTTAGAGTGGAGGGAGAGGTATAGATAGGTAGAAGTAGAAGAGTAGATAGTAGAAGTAGAAGAGTAGATAGTAGAAGACGAAATGCTGCCACCATCCATTCAAGACCATTATATACCAGACAAGGAATGGAACTTGTCTGTATCACAATATTCACAAAAGATGTTATCAAGAGGTCATTATTAGTATGTCCCATCTTTATCATGTACTCATTAAATCATGAAACCAGTAATCACAGAGGCTTTCTCACCTCAACTCAAACTCTAGGGGACACAAAGGCAATTTAAATAATAAATTCAATTATATTTCACATGATAACTATTATAATTTAAGCAATGTTCAAGATCTATATATGTAAAGTGAGTCATCCTCCAAGAATCTGAGAACACTACAACTGACTGCCCCTGATCATCACACAACACTTGTAAAACACGACCAAGTCACCTTAATGTTCAACTCACCAAGTGTCTGCCTATAGCTGGATAGAGGGGGGGGGGGTCTATAGTTGACAGAGACTGTCTCGCCCTGCCGGCCGACAGCCTCCCTGCTAGGGCCGTCTTCTCTGCTCTGCTCACTGCCGTTCTTCTCTGTCTCGTTAATGCTCTCGAATCGATAGTTCTCCAAGTATATATTGGGGAACCTAGTAGCTAACTCCGCCCACAAGTAGATAGCCTCCGGCTCTCTACCAAGCCACTCCTTAAACGTCGGCATGTTTGAAGGCTACCAGGCTCCAATTATAAGATTAGCAGAAGCAAGGTGAAATTCTCATGATCTGACCTCAGGTCACTTGAGGTCATTAACGGTTAGAGGTGTGAAACTCAGGCCGACCAAGCTGGCGCCTTCTCAAATTCCTGTCTGTGACTCATGTACTCTATGTATGTATTAAATACAACTAAACCAAACACTTTTACAGTGTTACACCATTGTTTCTCGCCGGCGCCTGGATCCGCAGGATCGCAAGTCCAGTGTGCTGTCCGCTCGGCAAGCATGACTTGGCTACCTCTGTGTTTTTTGTTCTAACTTTCTCGTTTCTGCATTCATTGCACATTGCCCTTGCACGACTTGGCTACCTCTGTGTTTTTTGTTCCAACTTTCTCGTTTCTGCATTCATTCTCAGTATTGGCCTTACCTTTCTCCTTGTTGCTTTCGTCTTTCTCATTTGTGTTCTCATTCATCTCATTTTTTCTCTCCTTATTCATATCACCAGTTTGCTCTACAATATTGATTTCTTCATTTTTGCCTTCATTTTTGTGTACCTCGACACTATGTCCTTCTACATTGCTACTTTGACTCTCTAAATTCTCAGTCCCTGGGTTGTGCTTAGAGTTCGTTGCTGTCTTTATATACTCTGCATATATTTCTGGTAGTTTCTGTGTGAATTGTAGCCTGTGTACTTCAGGAATGTTATTCATTAGTATGGTAATGTTTTCCCACATCTGTCTGTCTCTTTGACAGATCCAGTAGTTACCTTCCCGGTTTGCATATTGTGTAGGTAATCCTGTACAACTCAGGTGAAATCTTGTTACAAATGTTACATACAATGCCTACAACAGTCTTCCGAAGTGACTTAAGGCAGCCTCCACACACCTCCATGTTGGGTTTGTGATGTTATGATATTATATGCATATATTTATAATATTATATGTATGTATTGTCGGGTACGTGAGGCAAGTAACAGTATACAAGATATCCTAAGTACTTTATCCTGTCAACGGTCGCCAACGTTGGGGTGTCTCTCTCTCTACATGGACACCACCCAGTAGTATTAGCGATAACTGTTACTCACCGTAGCCCTGCTGGTCTTCACTCAATCCTCGCGGCGCCACTGTTCGCCAGGAGAGTATCCCAGTCGATCCCCAGCCAGCCTTAAAGCCAAAGAATGAGTGGGAACACAGTTTGCTCTCTCCTAACCATGTGCCCGCCCCAACAAGGGCTCTACTACTAACTGCAAGGTCGCCAACTGGTGTTTCCCGTGTCCAGTAACACGTCAGTGGTATTGTGGAATTGTGGTACTAATGGCAGAGCTCACTTATTAAATCTGGTCTCAGGCAGGTATATGTCTCTAATACTCTCACTCTTTGGAACTGTTCTATAGCAACAAGATATATGGATGGATAATACAAACGCATTTTGTATTTTACTTAAAACTTTAAGGTATTATATCCGTATCAACAACGAAACATCAAGTACAATGCAGAAAGTTACTCTCTCTTCATAAAACTGGGGCTCATCTAGAGGGCAATACTCCCCCCTCCTGTCAATGTCATAATCAGCTGAGCGGCCCCCCTCATCATGCGAATGCTTAGTATTTGTTTCTTTGGCGTGAAGCGCCTGACTCTTTAAATTCGCATTTAAATTAAAAAATTTAAATTCTATGTTTGTAATCAACACAATATTTCTATAATGGCAATAGAATGCAATGAATCACCACACTGATCTCAAGTTCAATAACTCATTTCTACAGCAATTAACATAATATTTCACTATAATAGTGTAATGCACTGTAATTCATAATAATTACAATGAATGCAATTAACCACGGTACTGTTCTTAGATTCAGTAATTCCTCTCGAAGGCGATAACACAATTAATCACTGCACACATGGAAATGTTATTCATCACACCAACATATACATATACAGAGATAAATTCATCAATATCGATAATAATAAGATAAATACTGGGCACACAGCCTAACACCAATAACTGGTACACTTATATATATATTCTCTGGCATAAGTTATCATATTAATGTCACATGAAAGAAATCATCAACAACACAGTCAACTCTTCAATAATTCCAGGTGCCTGCACACACCACAAATATATATTCCATGAGAGCTTTCTACAGCCTCTCTTCTCACAACTGTGTCCTACAAAACGCTTGTGCTCTCTAGAGTGGAGTACTGCTGCACAATGACAGCCCCTTTCAAAGCTGGAGAAATTGCTGACCTGGAGAGCGTGCAGAGATCCTTTACTGCTAGAATCCACTCAGTAAAACATCTAAATTACTGGGACCGACTAAAGAGCCTAAATCTGTACTCCCTTGAGTGCAGGTGGGAGAGATACATAATAATTTACACATGGAAAATAATTGAGGGGCTGGTCCCAAACCTGCACACAGAAATAACACCACATGAGACCAGGAGGCATGGCAGGATGTGCAGAATACCCCCGTTGAAAAGCAGAGGTGCAACAGGTACTCTGAGAGAGAACTCTTATCAACATCAGAGGCCCGAGACTGTTCAATACGCTTCCACTACACATAAGGGGCATAACTGCCCGACCCCTCACAGTGTTCAAGAGAGAACTGGATAAGCACCTCCAAAGGATACCTGATCAACCAGGCTGTGACTCATACGTCAGGCTGCGAGCAGCCACGTCTAACAGCCTGGTTGATCAGTCCAGCAACCAGGACACTAAGCCCCGGAAGCACCTCAAGGTAACCTCAAGGTAACCAAAGTGCCGTGACATAGACATTAGTGAGCCTTGCTCACGACATGAAAGATACTCTGGCTAAATATATAGCTGATTAAAGGGGAATTGGGAGGGAAACTAGAATCACCTACTTCCACCTCACTGATGTGGACTCGCCCTCCGGTAGGAGTTGAATTGCTGCTCCTGGTCCCGGCTCTCGCCTTGTAGGGAACGCCCCCACACACACACACTGATGCGTTCTCCAGGAACCCAATCAACGTCCCAAAATAAACGCGTCGTCTCCGTGCTCTGTCCTCCGCAGGTCTGTGTTTCTCCACAACTTTTTGTGGGGTTGGAGTCGGTCTCCCGGCCGTCGACTTCTCCTCACAACTACGGCTGCCAACCTACTTCTCGGCTGCAGTTCGTCCTGATTCCCAATTAGTTTTCTTTTTCACTGCTTCCCGGTGGATTGGCCCAGCCGCTACGTTGTCTCTGTGAAGCTATCATACGCCCCAGATATCACTGTCTAGACTTCACTTCTTGCACAGCACCTGTCCCTGGAGCACTTGTTGCTCAATATTCCGTCGATTCCCTCTTCAATCCAACACATGAACAAGGGAAGACCTCACGGCGTACTTGCAGACTACGGGTGACGCGTAAAATCCACGGGAGCGGGGTACAACTGTCAAATCTAACAGGACCAACCTTCGCACATCCGTCCCCCTTGATGTGTCGTGTCAGACTAGTTCCCTCACGGAGGATTGGCCCAGCCACTACGTCATCACTGGTGAAGCTATCAGACGCCCCAGTCGTCACTGCCTAGACTCCACTCTTGCACAACACCTGTCCCTGGAGCACTTGTTGCTCAATATTCCGTCAATTCCCTCTCTGGTCCAACACATGAACGAAGGAAGACCCCACAGGTGCTGGCAGACCGCCGGTGATGCGTAAATCCTCTGGAGATGGGGTAAACTGTCAAACTGACAGGATCCCCCAGCGAACGTCCGACCTCTTTGGCGTGCTGTCTCAGACTGGTCGCGCCAAAGAGGCACGATCTCCGGACCCCCCCCTGCCTTCGTGACGTCATACTTGCCAGGGGCGGTTTTCATTGGCTCCCTGTGCCACGTCACTGTCAGTGACCAATCTGGTGCCACTGACGTCACACAGTTTTGGCAGCAAAATGGAGGGGCCAGCGCCATATAGGCGTCCTAAAGGGCCTAAACCACAGGCCAAAATACTGTCTCCACTCGATCATCCGGACTATATGGGAAGGACCCCCAGCCGGATTATCACATTTTTCGGATAATGGTACTTTTTCACCTACGAGTCCAAAAGTGACAATTTCCAACTACTTTTATACTACAAACAACATAATTTGAATTGCCTTGCCACATATAATTATTAAATATTCAACTAGAAACCTCAACTTACCTTGTTGGTGTTCATCTTCTTGATTGATGCCACACATCTTGAAGTTAAGAATTCTTAACAATTTTCGTAACTTATACTAACACAACACTAAAATTAACACTTAAAATTACTGTACAGTTCATTAAGCAAAGTTAGTTTTGACTGCCAGCTGCTGAAACCTCACTGGTTGAAGGCATTTGGGTTGCCTGTGAGGCCTCGCTTGTTGAAGGCGCTTGCATGTGCCTCACTTGTTGAAGCGCTTGCATGCCCTCATTTGTTGAAGGCGCTTGGCTTGCCTGTGACGCCTCACTTGTTGAAGGCGCTTGGCTTGCGCCTCACTTGTTGAAGGCGCTTGGCTTGCCTGTGAAGCCTCACTTGTTGAAGGCATTTGGCTTGCTTGTGACGCCTCACTTGTTGAAGGCGCTTGCTTGCTTGCGCATCACTTGTTAAAGGCGCTTGCTTGCTTGCGCATCACTTGTTAAAGGCGCTTGGCTTGCCTGTGGCGCCTCACTTGTTGAAGGCATTTGGCTGCCTGTGACGCCTCACTGGTTGAACAACACATAACTTGTCTTTAATTGCTAGGACAACCTTCTTCCTCTTAACACCTCCAGAATGATTGATGCTGCTACCAGACATAGTCTTGGCCAAAAATGTTCAAAGTTACTATGAAAATAAAAAAGTTATTTAAAAAAATATTTCACTAATGGAGCAGCACTGTGACGCCGCACTGGTTGAGGTGTATAACAGTAACTTGTCTTTAATTGCTAGGACAACTTTCTTCCTCTTAACACCTCTAGAACGATTGATGCTGCTACCAGACATAATCTTGGCCAAAAATGTTCAAAGTTACTATGAAAATAAAAAAGTTATTTAAAAAAATATTTCACTAATGGCGCAGCACTGTGTATAACACGAGGGACGGATGCACATGGGTTGACCAGTGTTGGACAGGTCCACTTGGGGTGGGGCAGCTATAGCGCGTTACGTAGGCCGCCAGGAGGAAAAAAACTCACAATATTTTTTAAGGAAACTTCAGCCTGTGCACATTAATTTTAGGAAACTTATTTATTTGTTATTACATAATTACTAGTACTTATTTCATTTGTTTTTGGCTATGATTAAGTGTTCTAAAATTAATGGTAATTCCTGTACCTAGGTGGTCCCTTCCGACGCACCCCTTCCCCCCTCCCGACACCACCCACCCACCCCACCCCTTCCTCCACCATGCGTCTAGAGCCACAGACGGGATTAATACGGTATGGCCGAATATTCATCCGGCCAAACCAGCTTTTATCCGGTTCCTGTGGCCATTTTGGCCGGATATTGTGATAACTTTATCCGATCACGATTTTGGCCGTATAAGGGCGTTTTCCGGATGTTTGAATCCCGGATAATCGCGGGGTTACAGTACTCCTCTTTTAGGAATTTCTCGCCAACGCAAGAACACTACACTCTCCCACATATATCAAATTGTTGCCCGCAACGTAGAGAACGCTCGGGAAAAGTGGATATGACTCTTACAGCAGGCGTGGGAGAAATATAAGGGGGGAACACCGTCACAGTATATATATACAGTGGAACCTCTATTAACGAGTTTAATCCGTTCTGGCACCGAGCTCGTTACCTGGAAAACTCATCTTTGGAAACAAATTTCCCCATTTAAAATAAAGGAAATAAATTTAATCCGTTCCACTCCCAAAAACATCCATACTTGTATGACTTTTTTTTATGTAAATATAATATTGCACATGTAAATATAAATGTTTTGTTGTAGTATTTTAATATTTACTTTACCTTATGAAGAGTAGTTGCTGGCTTGAGGGAGACGATGGGGAGGTGGGAAGGATGAGAGGGGTTATGGTGTGGAAGGAGAATCCAACTCTGAGTCAGGCAGACTCTCTCTTCTTGGGAATGTCACACAAGGATGCGTTAGACCAGCACCAAATAAAAATCTACGTTGATTACACTCGTTGTGTCAACAATATAATAGTCTTACCACGAAGATACAATACAATGCCGTTTTCTCAAATAGGCAATGTGGTTATTAAAGAAAACGGAAATTTCATGGAAAACATGTATACAATCCCCAAGTCGATCGGATAAGAATTGGATTTTATAGAAATATTTGCTCAAATGACGCTTGAGCGCGGTGTTTGGGTGCATTCAAGAGAAAAAAAGTGTGTTACGTTCAAGCGACATAAACCTGCGAAAGTGATAACACTTTCATAAAGTGTTATCACAAAGTGATAAATTAATTAAACATTTTCACACACCGGGTTGTCACTGCTTAATCAGGGCAGTTTTTCCAAGAATGCGTTCACCTTTTCAAACATTCCAAACACTTCCCTGATCTCAGTGGAAGAGGCACCATCCTCCCTTACCTCCTCATTCCCTTACTAATGGTGTAAATTGTTGATGAGGACCTGCCATACTCCCTTGTGAGATCAATCACACAGACACCACACTCATGCTTTGCTATAATTTCCTTCTTTAAATCCACAGTAATTGTGTCTTTCTTCCTCTTGACAACACTATCTTTAGCAAGCAGCTTCTTTGGAGACATCGTGTGTTACAAATTGTAGTCGCAAAACCACTAAAAACCCGAAGAAAAGCTCAAATAAATCCATAGGGATGCTTGTCGTGTGAGATACAAGAACAACACTGGCGTCGGAGGCGTCCGAGAATTTGCGAGAACCCGCGAGACGCTAGGAAGCGCCATGTGGTTTCACTCGTCAATAGAGACAAATTTGCTGCGAGTGGCTTGCTCGTTACTGGAAAAACTCGTTAATAGAGCCACTCGTTAATAGAGGTTCCACTGTAATATGTATTCAGTATATTTATAATATTACATATGTTTATATGTTCAAGTTTGTGTGGGGGTACTTATTGCCTTGTGGAGAAAATATGGTCCTCTTGGGACCGTCTAGTTGACCGTTGTTTGTCCCAGGTCGGGGGCAGGATGCCACCGGTTGCCAGTTACTTGATTTATACACTGATTATTTGCCTGTAATGTCCTAAGGGAATTTCTACTTTCTTCCAGCTTGCAATGCTATTCACTTACTCTATTACTAGTTCCTAGATCCACTTTCCCGTATTACAGTATACAGTATATTGCCAGTATATTATCACTGAGGGAGTATACTGTTACTGAGGGACGTCCCCTATACTGTGTAGGCCTAGTGGCTGTGGTGTAAACAGTCAAGTGTGATGCCTCCTCCACAACTTTACATTTATACTTTTTCAAGTACAATTCTCTAACACTATCCACTAATTTATATGTTGTGTTACATGTTCCACTTCACTGTTCAACGTATCACTGCTCGCTATATTTGATATATATCGCTTATGCCTGTACACATGAGCCTGGTGGCCCTGGCTCACCACGTGGTCCCACGTTTAATCCATATTTAACTCAAAGTTCCATTGTTAATTTCTGTATTCAACTTTCCTACGGGTCACTATGCACTCGGTGATCACTGTGGGCCGTAATCCATGGTTGTAATCCTAAAAACGCCCGGTTTATTCCAGTGTTTTAACGGAGCGCGACGACACACGCCCGTCCCCTCCCCTGAGAACTCGCGCGAAAATAGATATTTTCAAGAATACCTAAATCTCTTCCTGACTGACGGACACTCTTTGAGGCTAGCTGAATCTCTCTCTGACTGACGGACACTCTTTGAGGCAAGTTGAATCTCTTCCTATGTAGGACCATACAAAGTGATCTTTTCAAGACTACCTTACAAATTGATCTTTTCCTATAATCTTTTCAATACTACCTTATGCTTTGCAAGCTTGGCTACATACAACCTACAAGTACTAAAGCCAAGGGTGTACGTGAGTGCGTTCTTTGCAAGCACACAGAATGAAGAAACAGGAAGCGAAAATTTATCTGTTCCTGGTGTAACGAGAGTGAAGTCGTGCTGTGCACCATGGACTACTTCGTTGATTACTACTCACTTCCGAAGTACTGAATGCGTAATACAGTGTGTTACTGTGTAAATAGTGTGTGAAACTGTACATATTGTAATTTTAATGAATTTTTAACAAGTAATATTTTGACAATAAACATTTATTGTGGACACATTACTGACACATGTATCACAGTTCCCTGGAACATTATGAATGTTCTACTGTATACATATTGTAGAGGACACATATATGCATCATATATGATAAAAAACAAATAAAACCACATTGGAAATACATAGAACAAATAATTGAAAATATATTTGTGGCAACACCAGGTACTTGAATGGCCCGCGCGACTGTGTCTGGGCGATTCACGCAAGGACGACCAGGCCCTGATGACGTCACAGTGCACCTTGTCCACGTCCCCAGAGCCAAAGTAAGTGGAATTTGGTATTTATTTTTACATAGACATGTTCTGGGAAGGGAATTTATCATTTTACGAAGAAAAAATAATTTTTTGGGAACACTTTATTTCATGCGCACGGGGAATTTCCCAATAAACTCGGCGCAGTGCGGTGGTTAACCCTTAAATTGCGCATCGCATCATATCATATGATGCTTTGGTCTACTGCGCACGATTTGAAATTCCCGCAGGGTATAGGGGGTCCCCATATGCTACTCAGGGGCTATAGTAAACAGCCGCCATTTTGAAAAAAACTCCAGCTCACGCTACTATCGCTTGGGAGGCCTCAGTTACCCAGCAGCCACCATGTCGAGCGCACGGCCGAACGCTTCCCGGGCACGCCCCACGCAATCACTCACCCAAGAGCAAATAACCAGTGAATTATTTTCCGATGGTGAGGAAAGTGACTTTGATGACTCTGATATAGATAAAGACTACACACAATTGACCGATGAAGATAGCACGGACAGTGAAAATGAGATACAGCCGCCTCCCATGGCGAGACCTATACGCTCACCCATGCCACCTCGCCCAGCGTCTACCCCAATTCACCCACGACCATACAGTTCCTGTGCTTATTTAGAGTCTGAGGATATTTTCGGTGACAAGTCAGAGGAAGCTGACTCTTTTTCTGGTTTTAGTGAAGTGGAATCAGAACATAGTGTTACCGAGCCTGGTGCCAGTACCAGTGGTGTTACTGGGCGAGATTTTGTCGCGTCAGCAGCGTCTTGCCCAGCCAAGTGCCACCGCATGGAACAATTTGAGGCACCAAGAGCCTCATGTTCACGTTCTTCTACCTCACGTGCACGTAGCAGCCGTACTGTGCGTAGACGGGCTTCAGCTCCTGGTCCACGGGGTGCATCGCTTCCTCACCGTAGTGCCCCTGTTGCGCCCCCTGCGTCTCGCAGGACACCAGGTGTACTAGTGTGGAGTGATGATGCTGGTTTTATTCCCTGAATTCCTGCCTTTGACAATAAGGACATTGGGATTACAGAGCTTTTCCCTGATAATGGAGAGTATATGAGTGAATGTGATTATTTTACAGCATTCTATGATAAGCCGCTCATGGAATATATTGTACACCAAACGAACCTTCATGCGGCTCATCTCATTAGAAGAGAGATAACAGAATTTTCACGATTGCAACGTTGGAAAAACACCATGTCTTTTTGGGAATAAAGTATGCAATGCGTTATAAGCTGGAAGAAAATAAGGAGGTTGAAGCAGTTGAAAAACCAGACTTCAGGAGAGGACATTATGGTGACCTTAGAAATTTTTTTAGTGAGTATAATTGGACAGACTTGATGCTAGGCAAGGAAGTGAATGAGATGTATGGCAAGTTTTGTGAAATATATGATAAAGGCACAAAAAAATTTATACCAAAACAGAGATGCAGAACTAGGAAACAGGATTGGTTCAATAGAAATTGCGAGAGGGCTAGAGACCGAAAGACACAAAAATGGAATCAATACAGGAAGAGGCCGAACCCCCAAACATACCAGCGATACAAAGATGCGAGAAACAACTACACGGCAGTGAGGAGAGAGGCAGAAAGAAATTTTGAAAAAGGGATTGCGGACAAATGTAAAACAGAACCAGGTCTATTCTATAAATTCATAAACAACAAATTGCAGGTAAAGGATAATATTCAGAGGTTGAAAATAGGAAATAGATTCACGGAAGATGAAAAGAAAATGTGTGAAACACTAAACGAAAAGTTCCAAAGTGTGTTTGTACAAAATGAAATCTTTAGGGAACCAGATACAATAAGAATTCCAGAGAACAACATAGAACACATAGAGGTGTCTAGAGACGAAGTGGAAAAAATGCTCAAGGAGCTCGGTAAGAACAAAGCAGCTGGCCCAGATGGCGTTTCACCATGGGTTCTGAGAGAATGTGCATCTGAGCTCAGCATTCCACTTCACCTGATCTTTCAGGCATCCCTGTGTACAGGAATCGTAGCAGACGGGTGGAAACAGGCTAACATAGTTCCAATCTACAAAAGTGGCAGCAGGGAAGACCCCCTCAATTATAGACCTGTATCATTGACAAGTGTAATAGTGAAAGTATTGGAAAAACTAATCAAAACTAAATGGGTAGAACACCTAGAGAGAAATGATATAATATCAGACAGACAGTATGGTTTTCGATCTGGAAGATCCTGTGTATCGAATTTACTCAGTTTCTATGATCGAGCCACAGAGATATTACAGGAAAGAGATGGTTGGGTTGACTGCATCTATCTGGACCTAAAAAAGGCTTTCGACAGAGTTCCACATAAGAGGTTGTTCTGGAAACTGGAAAATATTGGAGGGGTGACAGGTAGGCTTCTATCATGGATGAAAAATTTTCTGACTGATAGAAAAATGAGGGCAGTAATCAGAGGCAATGTATCGGAATGGAGAAATGTCACAAGTGGAGTACCACAGGGTTCAGTTCTTGCACCAGTGATGTTTATTGTGTACATAAATGATCTACCAGTTGGTATACAGAATTATATGAACATGTTTGCTGATGATGCTAAGATAATAGGAAGGATAAGAAATTTAGATGACTGTCATGCCCTTCAAGAAGACCTGGACAAAATAAGTATATGGAGCACCACTTGGCAAATGGAATTTAATGTTAATAAATGTCATGTTATGGAATGTGGAATAGGAGAACATAGACCCCACACAACCTATATATTATGTGAGAAATCTTTAAAGAATTCTGATAAAGAAAGAGATCTAGGAGTGGTTCTAGATAGAAAACTATCACCTGAGGACCACATAAAGAATATTGTGCAAGGAGCCTATGCTATGCTTTCTAACTTCAGAATTGCATTTAAATACATGGATGGCGATATACTAAAGAAATTGTTCATGACTTTTGTTAGGCCAAAGCTAGAATATGCAGCTGTTGTGTGGTGCCCATATCTTAAGAAGCACATCAACAAACTGGAAAAGGTGCAAAGACATGCTACTAAGTGGCTCCCAGAACTGAAGGGCAAGAGCTACGAGGAGAGGTTAGAAGCATTAAATATGCCAAAACTAGAAGACAGAAGAAAAAGAGGTGATATGATCACTACATACAAAATAGTAACAGGAATTGATAAAATCGACAGGGAAGACTTCTTGAGACCTGGAATTTCAAGAACAAGAGGTCATAGATTTAAACTAGCTAAACACAGATGCCGAAGAAATATAAGAAAATTCACCTTCGCAAATAGAGTGGTAGACGGTTGGAACAAGTTAAGTGAGAAGGTGGTGGAGGCCAAGACCGTCAGTAGTTTCAAAGCGTTATATGACAAAGAGTGCTGGGAAGACGGGACACCACGAGCGTAGCTCTCATCCTGTAACTACACTTAGGTAATTACACTTAGGTAATTACCAAGAGCTACGCTTGTGGTGTCCCGTCTTCCCAGCACTCTTTGTCATATAACGCTTTGAAACTACTGACAGTCTTGGCCTCCACCACCTTCTCACCTAACTTGTTCCAACCGTCTACCACTCTGTTTGCGAAAGTGAATTTTCTTATATTTCTTCGGCATCTGTGTTTAGCTAGTTTAAATCTATGACCTCTTGGTCTTAAAGTTCCAGGTCTCAGGAAATCTTCCCAATCGATTTTTATCAATTCCTGTTACTATTTTGTGATCATATCACCTCTTTTTCTTCTGTCTTCAAGTTTTGGCATATTTAATGCCTCTAACCTGAACCACTTAGTAGCATGTCTTTGCACCTTTTCCAGTTTGTGTGCACGTGTGTATGTGCATACGCACGTGTGTGTGTATTTATATGTGTGTATAAGCCTGAATGGTCGGAGGCGTCTAAGAATGTGCAAGAAGCAGCGCGTCCCCACCGTGTGGTGTTGACGTTACTCAAACCAGCGTTCGTCATACGGGACAATTTGACGCCGATCGGGCCATTCGTTACCCAAAATGTTCGTCTTTTGGGGCGATCGTTATGCGAGGTACCACTGTACAGTACTTATATATAACGTGTGTATAGAGGGTATAAACAGCAAGAGAAGGTTGAGAGCCGCCATTTTGGTGATGGCAGTGGCGTCGTCTGCATGACGCCACCGTGCAGACGACGGTGTTGTTTACTGGTTACCACGATGGTCTTTGGGCACCATACAAGTTAAGCGTGTCCAGACCACGGTTGTGTGCGGTCGCAAGGTTGGCGCTCTTGGCGTCCGCTGATTGGTGGGAGGTGGAGTATTGCCCCACACTCTTCGTTTTTGCACGTGGTGATACAGGATATTGTGAATTTGTTCTCGATTATTGACAGCGTCGAAGAAATGGCTGAGGCGGTATGTCTAAGTGGTAGTGAGGAGGAGAGACAAGATGATAACAGACCGTTTGAGGTATTAGTGAACAGAAAGAAACGGAGAAATAATAACAGACAGCGAGACAGTGAGAGTGACGATGAAATTACAAAGAGACCAAAGAATGAGACCCTACTCAGCAAGACTCAAGACAAGCAAGACAAGACAAGAAGGAAGAGGCTGTTGTTCCCTACAACATGCCAATTGAATTTCCACCAAAAGCTAGAGTGGACGGTACGTCTAGCTAAACAATGTTTGGAATACAAACCACTCTTCAAGGAGGGTCTTCACCGGCCCTACATAACAGTTGGGACTGAACAGGCCGTGGAACGCCTCACGACGGTTGGTTTTGAAAATGTAGTAATGGTTCCTCCAGAAGAAGGTATGTTGCACACAAAGATCATAGTTTTCAAGTTTCCAACTTATTTGGATCCTGACTGTCGTCTTCTTAACAATGATAATGTTGTCTGGGCGAAGAGGAACAGTGTTCGTGGTGACAAACGAAGCCAGGTTGTTGCCTTGGTAAAGGGTGAGGCGCTGGAGAAAATTTTTGTGCAAGGATTAGGCTATAGGAACGTTGCAAAATACGTTGAGGAGCCCATACTGTGCATGAAGTGTTCACGTTGGGGACATATGGCATGGAAATGCCAGTTTGACTCCAGGTGTCGGTATTGTGGGAAAAAACACGACTCGCGAGAGTGTAGAGTCAAGATTGAAAGAAGTGAAAAAATCATCCCATTTTGTTGCAACTGTCGAGGCAGCCACAATGCTGGTTCCTCTCTATGCCCCATGAAGCCTCATCTGAAAGAGACTAGGACGGGTCCTACAAGCAGGATAGATGTATCCTCGCAGCAAGGAAAGATTGTGCAAGAGGAACATGGAGGAAACAGTTGGAAGCCAACGACAGCCCCTATGATCAATGTGTGGGAAAAAGGGACGGAGAAAGTAAAGGCGAGCTTAGGGAAAGTACATCATGCAGTGGAAAAACTGAAACCTTGTGACGACAAGGTTCAGGACAATATGGTCACCTCTGAGGTTGGTAATCAAATTTTGGAGTATCTAAAAAAACTAGATAAGAGGATTGAGGCATTGGAAAAATTGGCTATGGAAGGTAGACGGAGTGAAGATGGTGGTGAAACAGGACGTGTAATTGAAAGTAAAACGGGACGTGAAATGGAAAGTGAAACGTGCGTAGAAGAAAGTAATGATGTGCATGAGGTAACGATGATAGAGGATAGTCAGGAGAATACACTTTCTAGTAGTGTTCGCAGTATTCAACCTCCTGTTGTGACAAATGGTGAAAGAAAGGTTAAAGTAAAACGGGTTACAGAAATAACAAAGAAAATAGATATGAATAATATTACCTTCGATGTTAGTAGTAGTTGTGAAAGTGAGGAGAAAGAAAAATGTTACGGTGTTGGAAGGAAGTTTCTAAGGTACTCTCGTATCTCATGGAATGTGACGGACAGGGCAAAGGTAGTTTTATTATTAATTATGGATGAAAGTAAATTGAGAATATTATCTTGGAACATTAATGGATTAAAAACTAGAGTGTGGATGTACACTATTATACTCCTAGAGAGAATATTGACATAGTAGCACTCCAGGAAACTGGGGATAGGGATGGTAGCATTCTGAGGCTAAATGGCTATAGAGGCTTTCACTTACATGCTGATGGAGGAACTAGGGGGGTCTCATGTTATGTCAAAAGTACCATACCTGCCGAGATAACTGGAATCCCTCAGAGATATAGAGGTATTGAAAGTATTAGCTTGCGGATACAATTAAAGGACCGAGAGTTAAATTTCATTAATCTATACATCTCTGATAGCTCCCTTGATTTAAGATACTTAACAGATTCCTTCTTTTCTGAAGATACACTTGTGGTAGGGGATTTTAATGCCAGACATCCAGCTTTAGGATCAAGGGGTAAAGCAAATAGGAATGGTTGCAGATGGTACAAGTTTTTGCAGGAACATAAAGATGTTCAACTGCTGGACGAGCCCTCTCCTACTCATTTGAGGGGAGGGAGATTAGATTATGCTTGTTTAATAAATGCTGAGGGCGTAGAGGGGAATTGTCTTACTGTGGATGAAATGCTAAGTGATCATTTTGCATTACAAATACAGCTTAAACTAGATAAAAAGCATGCCTGCCTTCAGAGGAAAAGGTTAAAGTTTAATGAGGGAGAATTAAGGGGTCTTGTTGGCCATATTAAGTCTTGGTATGATACTTATAAGCCAGTTTCGGCAGAAGCATTTTATGAAGATTTAATTAAGGAGGTAGATGTATTTAATGCAACATTGAACCGGAAACCATCTAGTATAAAAAGGCATCCCCCCAGAAAAGAAATTTATACACATGACAAGATGCTTAAGGGGTGGACATTAACAATGAGGAGAGCTCACAGGGATTGGAATAGGAATGGTAGGACTGAGGAAGGGAAGAATGCTTTACTGGCAGTTGCTAGGCTGTGTGGGGAGAAGAGAAAGGAAATTAGGAGCAAGTATTGGCAGGAATTTGCAGAGAAAGTTGGGAGTAACAGAAACTTGAAGGAAATCTGGCAAGACGTAAATAAAATAAGGGGTAAAAAGCAAAATTTTGTTGCACATTCAGACCCGCAAGGAATTGCAAATGGGCTCGTAAATAAATGGGCGGAAGCTGCCAAACTTGTTCATTACCTGCTGTAACGAGAGAGTCATTAGATTCTTGGAAAGATCTAAGAAAGGATTTTATACTTATAGCAGGTAACAGTGGTGATGTCACTTGCACAGGTATTACCAGAGAAGAACTAATAACGGCGATTAAAGTTGAGAAATCTAGCCCCCTGGGGAGGATGGAGTAACTTATGAAATACTTAATGAACTTGCCATTATGACGAAAAGCCCACTTTTAGACCTCTTTAATATTGGTTATAAAGAGGGCAGTATTCCCAGTAAATGGAAAAAAGCTATGATCATCCCTATCCCTAAAGCCAATGGAGAGTATAGACCTGTCTTTAACCTCGTGTTTTTGTAAAATGATGGAGAGGATCATTTTAAATAGACTTTTATATATAATAGGTGATCAGCTGTCTAGTAATTTGTTCCAGTTCCTCAAAGCAAAAAGTACCTCTGATTGTATTATTAAATGTCTAGCTAATGAAAATGATTATTATAGAGTTTTCATTGATTTACAAGGAGCTTTTGATAAAGCCAACAAAGAGGTTATTTTATATGAATTAGCTGGTCTTAGTGTTAAAGGGAGATTATTGCGCTGGATAGGGGATTATCTTTACGAAAGGAAGGCTCAGGTGTGGTATCAAGGTTGTATGTCAGGTGTGAGGTCTTTTGAACTCGGCACACCTCAGGGAGGAGTGTTGAGTCCCACCCTGTTTAAGAAGCACATCAACAAACTGGAAAAGGTGCAAAGACATGCTACTAAGTAGCTCCCAGAACTGAAGGGCAAGAGCTACGAGGAGAGGTTAGAGGCATTATATATGTCAAAACTAGAAGACAGAAGAAAAAGAGGTGATATGATCACTACATACAAAATAGTAACAGGAATTGACAAAATCGATAGGGAAGATTTCCTGAGACCTGGAACTTTTAGAACAAGAGGTCATAGATATAAACTAGCTAAACACAGATGCCGAAGAAATATAAGAAAATTCACTTTCGCAAACAGAGTGGTAGACGGTTGGAACAAGTTAGGGGAGAAGGTGGTGGAGGCCAAGACCGTCAGTAGTTTCAAAGCGTTATATGACAAAGAGTGCTGGGAAGACGGGACACCACGAGCATAGCTCTCATCCTGTAACTACACTTAGGTAATTACACAGATAATGGCAGAGAGCCGCAACTGGACACAAACATGATGCACCCCCCAGCCTAACCAACCATCAACAACCCAAGGACTACTCCAGAAAGCAGGAGTCCCATTCTTTGCCATAAAAGGAGACAGCTGCAATTGAACAAACCTACTACCAGGACCAAACCGGCAGAAACCTCTGTGCCAGAGGAGAGCATGAAGCTAACAGACCCGACCCCCAGAGGCCAATTCCAACAGGAAAAAGAGCCTTAGAGAAACAATCCTTAACCCAAGGGACCACTACAAACGGAGGAGGAGAGAGAAAGGAAAGCACCCGATCCAAAGACCAGGATGACTCAGGTAGCGAGTGAACAGGCCAGAGGTGAAATAATGCACGAGACAGCTTGCGGAACGGTAGAGAAGTTAAATCGACCCCAAACACAAACTGTAGTGGCTCTGCCAGCACCGCACGATAAGAAGCGACAGTATTAGGTCTAAGATGACGGTCCTGTAACAACCACGAAAGAAAAGACAACACCACAGCATCAGAAACCTAAGTAAACCTACGAAGGGATAAGAAAAACTGAAAGGACCGCCAGGAAACTTTATACTGACGCCGAGACAAAGCACACACGTGGGACACCATCAAAGAAGCCACCTGCTCACCATACAAATGGTGATAGACTCGAGTAAAAAAATACCAGACACGAAGACTCGAGGGGAAGATCGAACCAGCCATGTAGCAGACTGGGGAGATCTCCTGAAAAAGGCAGAGGGCAGGAAGACCCCCAGGTTCAGACACAGAGCAAGCAGCCCCTGAAACCAAGGCTGGGTCGGCCACCAAGGGGCCCAAGAGGACTACTCTCCCCCTGGTAAGTCTTCTTCTTCTTCTTGTTGATAGTAGGTGCAGTTTGCATGAAGGGTTTGTCCTCCCGATGACTGCACCAGTACTGATGTTGTTGGACGCGTTTATGTTGAAGATGATCGGAGCTACCAAGGTGCTTGTTGCGTTGTGCTGTAGATAGAGTCTCCCTGGTAAGTCTCCTAGCGAGCCAGGGGCTTGGAGCAACAGCGGAACAGCAGGGAAGAGGTAAAGGTAACCCCACCTCGACCAGTCCTGCCAAAAGGCATCGACCCCGACTGCCTCGTAGTCAGGGAAAGGAGCCACGTATATGTCCCTTTGTTCGTATTCCACCCGCGCTAAAGAGTTTGTCTTTATCCACCCTGTCAATTCCCCTGAGAATTTTGTAGGTGGTTATCATGTCTCCCCTTACTCTTCTGTTTTCCAGGGACATGAGGTTCAGCTCCCTTAGCCTTTCCTTGTAACTCATTCCTCTCAGTTCCGGGACCAGTCTGGTGGCATACCTCTGAATCTTTTCTAACTTTGTCTTGTGTTTAACTAGGTATGGACTCCAGGCTGGAGCTGCATACTCCATGATTGATCTTACATAAGTGGTATACAGGGTCCTGAACGATTCCTTACACAAGTTTCTAAAGGCAGTTCTTATATTGGCCAGTCTAGCATATGCCGCTGATGATATCCTTTTGATGTGGGCCTCTGGGGACAGGTTCAGTGTGATATCGACCCCCAGATCTTTCTCTCTATTTGACTCTTGTAGGATTTCACCTCCCAGATGGTACCTTGTGTTCAGCCTTCTGCTCCCTTCGCCTAATTTTATTACTTTACACTTTCCTGAGTTGAACTTTAGCAGCCATTTTCTAGACCATTCCTCCAGTTTGTCCAGGTCGTCCTGTAGTCTCTGTCTATCTTCATCCGTTTTGATTCTTCTCATAATTTTTGCGTCATCAGCAAACATTGAGAGGAATGAGTCTATAACCTCTGGAAGGTCGTTTACATACACTAGAAACAGGATGTATCCGAGAACAGAGCCCTGTGGAACCCCGCTGGTGACATCTCGCCACTCTAATGCCCCCCTTCACTGTTACTCACTGTTTCCTATTGCTTAGATACTCCCTTATCCACTGGAGCACCTTACCTTTTACTCCTGCCTGCTGCTCTAACTTTTGTAACAGCTTTTTGTGAGGTACTGTGTCAAAGGCTTTCTGACAGTCCAAGAAAATGCAGTCTGCCCACCCTTCTCTTTCCTGCCTAATTTGTGTTGCTTGGTCATAGAATTCTATTAGGCCTGTGAGGCACGATTTACCATCTCTGAACCCATGCTGGTGGTGTGTTACAAAGCTGTTTCCCTCCAGATGCTTTATGAGCCTTTTCCTCACAATCTTCTCCATCACCTTGCATGGTACACAAGTTAGGGAAACTGGCCTGTAGTTCAGTGACTCTTGCCTGTCACCATTTTTGTAAATTGGGACTACATTAGCCGTCTTAACAACGTACTAACGTACAACGTAATAACAACGTACTGGAGTGAACGACATGGAAGAAAATGCAGAATAGAACCAATGAAGAGCAGAGGTGCCATAAGCACAATCAGAGAACACTGTATGAACATCAGGGGTCCGCGGTTGTTCAACACCCTCCCAGTGAGCATCATAAATATTGCCGGAACAACCGTGGACATCTTCAAGAGGAAACTAGATTGTTTTCTTCAAGGAGTGCCGGACCAGCCGGGCTGTGGTGGTATGTGGGCCTGAGGGCCGCTTCAAGCAACAGCCTGGTGGACCAAACTCTCACAAGTCAAGTCTGGCCTCGGGCCGGGCTTGGGTCGTAGAACTCCTCTCAGAACCCCATCAAGCAGGTATCAAGCAGTAAGGACCAACATGGTTTCTATAGTGAAGACACTGATGGCACCATGGCTGAACAAAGTCCACATTTTATACACAGATAACTATTATACAAGTCCCTCGCTAACTAGGTTCTTGCTTGAAAATAGAACTAGTGTGTGTGGCACAGTAAAGGCAAGAAGAAGGGAAATGCCAGTATTTGACAATATTCTTGAAGTTGGTGACTGTCAGCTAAGAAAAAGTGATCAAAAACTCTTAGTGCAGTGGAAAGACAAGAGAGAAGTGAACATGTTGACCACCGTTCACAATGGCACAATGGTGGACGGTGGCAGGGTGAAAAGAACAAAACAAATAAAGAGCACCACTTGGTTTCCGAACCCCTTGGGGACGAGACCCGTCGGTTAACATGTAAGTTCGTATACGAGAAATGGAGGAAAAATATATAAAAAATGTGTGAAAAAATCTAGGGGTAAAATCGACAGGTTCATAGCATAAATGCGACCATATTTTGTTTGTACTCACCAATAATTGAAGTCCTGATCTGCTTATGTTGATGACTGATGTTGATGAAGCATAGTTATTTACATGGAAGAGGTGGTGGTGGATGTTGATGGTGTTGGTTTGACTGAAGTTTTTGGGTTGACTGAAGTTGTTGGGTTGACTGGGCCAACATGTGATGAGTCAGGTGCAGGTGATGCAATGCGAGCTTTCTTGGAAGCCATTGCAAAAGACTCTTTAATTGACATTTGTTTCATTCCCTTGGCTCTTGTTTTTAAAAACTTCATATACAAATTGTACTGAGTCATCATGTCCTTAATTTCAAACTCGCTGTTACTCGTGTCCATAAATGCCAGAATTTCTTAAAAAAAATTCTGAATTTTTTCCACATTACAATTTTCCTTTAACGTTTCTTCATCCTCTTCCTCTTCCTCTCCATCTTCTTCATTGCACTCGTCTGGCTTTTTTGCTGTACATACTAATTCTATAATTTCATCATTAGTCATGTTTTGATTGTTTGGGGCTTCTTCATCAAAATCTATCCATCTATCGATGTCATCTTCTATTGTTTCAGTTACCAGTTCTGCTCTCAGCTCAGGGGACTTAATCCCCTTGACATAGGCTAGGAGTTCCTCTCTTAATTTTTTCTTCTCGCTAACTTTCTTCACCGCAAATCCTTCAAAATCTGCCTCGTCATCTTCGTCAGGAAACAGACTTGACGTGGGCCAAAGTTTTTCCAACCATTTCTTAGTGTTGTCTGCTTTACCTCATCCCACGCACTAGCAATAGTCCAGATAGCTGACTTTATTGTGAAGACTTTATAAAAGTCCTTAAGTGTTCCAAGCTGATTATTAAGACGTCTGGCAAACATCCTCTTGTAGTGGTGTTTAAGGTTCTTAATTATTCCTTGATCCATGGGTTGGATCACTGAAGTTGTATTGGGTGGCAAGAACGTTCCAATAATATTGCCATATACTAGCTCATCACCTCGTGGATGCGTTGAACTGTTATCTAACAGCAGCACAACTTTGCTATTTTGCGGGAGACCAACACTTTTCAGGTGCTCCTTCACCTCGGGTACAAAGTTCTTATTAAACCACTCGACAAATATTACTCGAGACATCCACGCACTTGGCTGGTTCTTATAAATCACAGGGAGGTACCTGGCTGACTTTAAAGCCCTGGGGTTTTTACTAATTCCAATCACAAGTAATTTTAATTTGTGCATGCCAGCTGCATTTGCACAGCACAACAAAGAAATTCTCTGTTTGTTCTGTTTATAACCACCTTAATCGTCCTCACCACTATGAGCCATCGTTTCTGTGGGAAGCATATGCCAGTGCAAACCTGTTTCATCAGCATTATAAATTTGCTCTGAAGATAAATTTTGTTCCTGCACCATCTCCGCAAATTTACTTACATACTCATCAGCACCAACAATATCAGCAGATTGTCTTTCACCATGCACTTTAATGAACCTAATGCCATGACGGGTTTTAAAACTTCTGAGCCATCCATCACTGTATACACACTCTTGAGTAATTTTCATTGCTTGGTGAAATTTACGCGCCTTTTCCATGAGCAGCCAGCCTGCCACTGGCTTCTTCGTCATCAAACTTCACGTCTCTGTTTGTACTACTCCCACACTGCGTTATCAACACTCTCCACCTTTGCTTTACTTACTACCTTCCTATTTCGTATTGCTTTATCACATTCACTTCTAGAGAAATAGTCAAAAATGATAGGTTTAGCCTTAAGAAGATCAAAAACAGTACTTTTACTAATGCCATATTCAGCGCACACGACACTTCTCGGGACACCACTCTCCACCTTCTTAATTATTTCAACTTTCTTCTCAAATGTCATCACTGACCTCTTTCTTTTACGTAACCCGCTTGTAGATGCTTTCACTGACACAATGCGTGCATTTGGAGTCGATATGGTGCACGGATGTTCCTTGATTGTGCTGATATGTAAAACAAAGTCACGGAATGAACACTCCAGTCTCGTGAAAAATTCAAACAATGGGAACAATAGACCGTGAGTCTGTGACGTCACAGGGTAGCAGGCGGTGCCCGACACGGTCAGTGAGCAAACTGAACCATCTCCCACCCACCCACCCACCACCACGGGCCGGCATGACGCTTGTCTGACCGCTTCCTTACCCGAACTTGGTTCGTGTAGGATAACCCCAAACCCGGCCGGCGTGAAGCTTGGCGGACTACTTCCTACCCGAACTTAGTTCGTGTAACATGACTCCCCAACCCCAATCGGGAAACTGGAAGTTTCGGATAACTAAAGTTCGTAAACCAAGTGGTGCTCTGGAAACTCTGCCCATTGTTTCTCGCCGGCGCCTGGGATCGAACCCAGGACTACAGGATCACAAGTCCCGCGTGCTGTCCGCTCGGCCGACCGGCTCCCTAGGTTGTCTGTATGTTGTATGTAAGTATGTAATCTATAAGCCAGACTGTGTGAAGGACTATAACATCAGCATGCGTTTGGTGGATAAATGTGATATGACGGTGAGGTCAGTCGAGTGTGTACAGAAAACAGTGAAGGCGACCAAGTTGTTTTTCCACCTTGTTGACGTAACAATGCTGAACAGTTACAATATGTATCTTGTGAAAACAGATGGTAAACGAAATTTCCATGCGTCCAGTTTTACTGTAGTGACACAATTACTAGAAACGTTTGCCAAACCAATTTCTGGCATATAAATGTTCACTGTGATCCGTTTACCACCAAACAGGTGGTAAACAAAATTTCCGTGTGTTCAGTTTTACTGTAGTGACACATTTACTAGAAACATTTGCCAAACCAATTTCTGGCATATTAAGAGTCATTGTGATTGTGAATGCACCATGCTCCCAAACCCAGACTTGCTTTCAAGAATGCCTTTCTGACACACAATATAACGAATTTACCACCAACTGGAAAGCGTGCAGTAGACCAGTGTGAGTGTATTGTATGTAAGACCACACAAAAGAGGGAACAGAAATGTAAAGTGGTCTTAACTTGGTGCACAACGTGTGAGGTCCCTTTGTGCTATGTCAAATGTTTTGAGGAGTATCACAGTCTCAAGGCCTTCTAAATGTTCAATACTGGTGCAAAAACATGTACATATTGAGTGATACCTGGTTACCAGGTTGATGGGGTTCTGGGAGTTCTTCTACTCCCCAAGCCTGGCCCGAGGCCAGACTTGACTTGTGAGTTTGGTCCACCTGGCTGTTGCTTGGAGTGGCCCTCAGGCCCACATACATCACAGCCCAGTTGGTCCGGCACTTCTTGAAGAAAACATTCTAGTTTCCTCTTGAAGATGTCCACGGTTGTTCCTGCAATATTTCTGATGCTCGCTGGTAGGACGTTGAACAACCGTGGACCCCTGATGTTCATACAGTGTTCTCTGATTGTGCCCCTGGCACCTCTGCTCTTCACTGGTTCTATTCTGCATTTTCTTCCATGTCGTTCACTCCAGTACGTTGTTATTTTACTGTGCATATTTGGGACTTGTCCCTCCAGTATTTTCCATGTGTATATTATTTGGTATATCTCTCGTGTCCTTTCTAGTGAGTACATTTGGAGAGCTTTGAGACGATCCCAACACTACCTGAGAAGCCATGTTGGTCATTAGCAGGAATGTCTACATTTGTACCCGTATACATTATCATATGTAACACAATTCCTGTTTCACAGTCACAGAGTACAAAGAATTTCAATCCAAATCGGTGGCGTTTGGAGGGAATATACTGCTTGAAGGCAAGACGTCCTTTGAAAAGCACAAGGGATTCGTCAATCACAAGCTTCTGAGCTGGTACGTAGAAATCCAAGTACTTTCCGATAAGTTCATTCAGTACGTGCCTTACCTTCCAAAGCCTATCTTCATCATTTGCAAAGTGAAGACACCTGAGGATTATTGCAAATCGGTCTCGAGACATATATTTGCCAAACATTGGTGTTGGAACAGTATGGTCTTTGCTCCAATAATGATTGATTACGTGTTTGACACAATGTTTCATCAACATACACAGTGCCAAAAACACATACATTTCACCTACAGTCGTATCTTTCCATCGCTGCAAACGGGAAAAATCGGATAACTCCTCCTCATCAATGAGATCACTCGCATATTTGTTCGTCTCCTGAACAAGATGTTCCATTAGCGGCTCATCAAAATATGCAGTAAAATAGTCCATTTCACACATATCTGCACCTTTATCAGGGAAAATGTCTGTAATTCCAACATCCGAATTATCAAAAACAGGAATTTGTGGAACAAAATCTGTCCCATCACTCCACACAAAAACACCGGGTGTCTTTCTAGAGCCAATAGCGGCACCACGGCGAGGAAACCGTGTACCAGGAGCTGAAGCAGGTCTAGGAACAGTAGGGGCGGGCAGGGATGGTGATGGAAAATTCCTCGATGTTGAGGGTCTTTGTTCCTGCGGTGCCATGCGGTGCCACATGGCTTGGCCAGATGCTGCTGACGCGACAAATTGTCGCTTGGCAACACCACACACTCCTCCACTGGCACTAGCAAAACTATTTTCCGATTCTAAGTCACTAAAACCGGAAAATGATTCACCTTCTTCAGAATCGTCGAGCAAAACATCAATATCTTGCAAGGGAGCACATGAACTGTGTGGTCTTGCTGAAATTGGGGTGGAGTGAGGGCGAGGAGGCATGGGCGAGATGCTAGGCCTAGCCCTGGTGGAGCCAGCATGTTCACACTCGTCGTCGGTCGTATCCACCTCTGAGGGCTGTGTATAGTCATGATCAAAGTCTGAGTCGTCTATATCAGACTCATCACCATCTGGGAACAAATTACGAGTAATTTCGTCCTCGGTCAGAGGTCTCGAGGAACGTCTCGCTGAGCGGGGTCGGTCGTCGGAACGTGATGCGCTCGCCATGGTGTCCGCCGGGTAACTGAGCTCTGTACACAAAGGGGACCCATGCTGGATTTTTTTCCCAGGCGGGGTTTGTTTATGTTTGGTCGAGGCTCGCCGATGACTATCCCTATCCCAGGCGGGGCGTTTAAATTATAGCGCTAGACACGAAATCATATATAAATGATGTGCGCGGTTCCGGTTTTGTCACTGATATCATTTATATATGATATGCGCGGTTTGAGGGTTAATGGGCTAGGTTCTGCCACAATAAGGCAGCGCTTACTTGAAAATAAAACTTTTAGACTTACAGTTAGCCTTTGACCACACTCTAGAAACGGCACTGAAACTTTCTGCCTCTTATGCTCAGCCAGGGGCTACAAACGCTGCCATGGCACTCTCATTAGACCTGGAGGACTCAGGAGGACAAGAAAGTGCAGAAGAAAAAGTTGAAACAGTTTCTGCATCTACAACTATTGGCTTAAAGTGCTTCTTTTGTGGTCATACTCGACATCCTCGCAGTCGATGTCCAGCTAGAGAGGCTCTGTGTATGTATTGCAAGAAAAAGGGTCATTATGCTTAGGTTTGCCGATCTCTGAAACAGTCTAAGAGTGCTTCAAACACCCAACAATCCGCTGCTATGCTCACTACTTTAGCTGGGACTTCGCCCTCTTGTCTCAATAAATCAGTGCTTAGCTCTAAGATCAATGGTATTCCAGTCAGTGTACTGATTGACACTGGTAGCTCTGAGAACTTTATTCATAAGAATATTGCCGAGCAGAGTGGGTTACTCGTCTATCCTGACAATGGGGCAGTTTCTATGGCTACTGTATTGTTCTCTTCAAAATTCCTTGGTCAGTGTTCTGTAGACTTAGAATTGCAAGGAGAAACGTACCATGGTGTGAATCTCAAAATGTTACCCGATTTGTGTGCTGATGTGATTTTGGGCCATAACTTCTTACAAAATCATTCTGTGCTCGAGATGGCTTTTGGAGGAGATAGACCTCCCCTTAGAATATGTGGATTAACTGCCGTCAAAGTTCCGGCTCCATCTCTCTTCAGTAATTTAGCACCAGACTGCAAGCCGATTGCTGTAAAATCCAGACGCTATTCTGAGGCTGACAAGTTGCTTATTGAATCCAAGACCGCTCGGATACTATGTGAAGAGATAATTAGACCCAGTCATTCTCCATAGAGCGCCCAGGTATTAGTAACTAAAGGAGAACATCACAAGAAAAGAATGGTTGCAGATTATTCACAATCAATCAATCTTGACTTCACAAACATTATTCACAATCACGGGGCTTGATGCCTACCCCTTACCGCATATATTTGAGATTGTTGTCGGAAAATCCGACACCATTTAATATATCATACAGACAGATAATATTTGCTGCTGTATTACCAACAAGTTACCCATAGAAAACGTAACTTGTAGTGGAATTACCGTCTATAGAAAACGGGATATCATCACCACATACTATTATAATTCACCAGCTATTCTGCTGGGAATTATTCTTAAATACATTAGTCTTTGGACTTTACCATCATAAAACATCTTATATAAATTAACTTAATTATCAATATTAAAGTAGAGTAAATGTGACCCTTCTATCACGTTCTGAAATCTGGACAATGTAAGCCAGGCGTCAGAGTGGAGGAAGGAGGGCAGCCATTGTTGTTTACGAGACCAGAGGCTCACACGGGAGCAAATTCAGCTCCTGTTAAATTTACTTGGACGTAGTGTTATGGAAACCAACGGTACCATTGTCAACACGCTGTCTACATATCAAGTTAAGTGTCTATCCGAAACCCGTTTATCATTCATTTATGGCCATTAATGTCAGGATATAGGGTGACCCGGTTAGATTACGTGGAAGCCTCAAACTAAAGGTAATTAAGCCAGGTCTTCATGTTCCATGTACTGTTTTCTCTGATATACTTGTCATATATAGGTATCTGGCTTCACAGCTAGCGCACTTTTGACAGTCAAGACGAGGATGCAAGATTGTGCACCAGTTACTGGGTGATATGGAAGCTACCTCAAAGAGGATAATTTGGTGTCTACACCCTAGTTATACCTGGTGGACTAACCTGCTGTACTATAAGATAAGGAACCTCATCAATGTATGTAGCTATTATTGTAGTTTGATTGGCTGCATATATATATAAACTAATAAACCCCCCCTAATGTGTAGAGGATCGATTTGTGAGATTAAGAGATTATTGCAGAAATACAGTCCACTTATCATTATACAAATTGCTATCGAAGTATATAAATTAACGTAAATATAAATTCATATAAATTAAATAAATATAAATCTCACAGGTCGGTTCCCACATTATTTGGTCATCTTCGAACCGGATGACGGATTATTTGGTCCTATGAACCCACATTTGGTCATAAATATACTAGTGCAGTGTTATTTAAACAAGGCCAGCCAGTCAAAGACAGCGGCGAAGCCTCGAGGGAGCTCAGGAGCCTCCCTCAGTTCAGATCAGCCTTAGTCAGCGGTTTCATGCACACCCACAGAAATTTGGTGGTGTGTTATTTCGTGAAATGACAGCGCTAATATTGAAGCCAGCCAATTAGTGACTGTGTCGCGAGATTGTTCACGGATTTCGTGGTGTTACATTTCGCGAGAGATTATCTACGAATTTTGTGGACTTTATTTCGCGAGGTCACTAATAATATTTAATACTTCTAGATAATATTAGAAGTTTCATAGAGGCTAATTAAGAGGCTATTATCAATAATTGTGTATATTATTTCTCCAAGATAGAGAATTATTTAATATATATTGCACTAGTGATCACAGTATAATATTTACTAATTGCCAACCCACAACAGGGTAGGATATTACCATTGACTAGTTGAACTATTATCGTTCATCCTAGTCCCATTATTACCATAGTCAGTTGTACTATATTGAACAACCTAACACCATTAATGAATGGTCCAGACCCTATTTTGGGTGTAATTTTTATCAACTCGAGTTGAGTTGTATATATAATAATTTACTTATGATCATTACACCTTTGAGTGATTAATTAGTGTCTCTTCCATCCTAGGGTGATATAGAGGAGCTAACCTAAAGGTACTTCCAGTGACACTGGTTTATCACTCAAATCATTAGTGTGTATGATTGTATATATATAATGTGTATTATTTTAAGTGCTAACCTCTAGTAGAGGTAGGATTATTGCCTAGCGAGTGCAGAATTTACCCTAGGCTACCATTAGAGCTTGTTCAGTATTATGAGCAGCCCAAGTACAAGCCCCACAAGGCTTCACCAACTAGCCAGTATGGATAATGCAGGGAGAATGAAAAGAACCCTTGCAGGTCTTAAAGGCCACTTAACAAGACAGATCAAGAAATGTGAAGATTTGTCACAACAATCTCAAGTTGATTATGCTGACCTGGAAAGCTATTATCAAGCAGCTGCAGGTAAATTTGAGCAAATCAAATGTCAAATAGCAACATATGTGGCTGAACTTGCCAACACCAATTTATCAGAAACAGAAATAGACGACATTATGGTTGATCTTGCGAATTATGAAGATCACACTCAGGCCACGTTACAGCCTTATGTCAAATTAATTGCCCAGAACAAGGCAACAGCAACAACAACAACAGTTGCATCTAATACGAGTCAAGCAGAAGCTCGACTCCCTCCAATTAATTTACCCACTTTCTCAGGAAAAGATGAGGAAGATTGGGATGAATTTTGGAACAAATTCGTTGACCTTGTAGACTCAAAACAATCTTTACCAAAGAGTAGTAAATTCTCTTATTTGCAAGGCCAATTATCAGGTGAGGCTAAAACAGTAGTATCCCATCTGAGATTAACTAATGACGGCTATGATCTGGCAGTAAAACTCCTCAAGGATAATTATGCTGATCCAGAAGTAAGAACATCACATTTAGTTCATGAGCTGTTGCATTTACCCCCACCGGAGGCTTCAGCTGATTCACTCCAAGTTTTCAAGCTGGAGATAGAATCATTGATCAATGCCCTCAGCCTGACAGCAGATACAAACGGGGCTGAGTGGGTCTTGAAAATAATTGTCCAGGAGAAAATACCTAGGGACATATTGAGACAAATGAGTGCTCATTACAATAAAAGCATCTTATCTATGAATGAAATATCTGAAGGTTTAAAGTCAGTAGTTCATCAATTACGAACACATGACAAATTAAAACCACCAAGTAAACCCTCAGAAACCAATAATAGTAAACCACAGAGTACCAAAGGTACTCCAAATCAATCTAGACAATATAATTCAACACCAAAGTGGAACAGTGGCAGTGTGGGCGTATATGCAGTTGGACCCTCCAAGCCTATAGTTACTGTGTCATCCAAGAACGTGACACCAAAGGGTACTGGAAGCTATGGAACATGTTTGTTCTGCAATGAGAAACATTCAATGTACCACTGCCCTAATTTTCCTGATAGTGACGCCCGTGTTGAGCGACTCAAAGATTTGCAACATTGCACGAGGTGCCTCAGGAAACATAACATCAAGGATTGTGATACCCAATTACACCCTTGTAATAGGTGTAACAAAGGTCAGCACCATGCAGCATTGTGCAGAGACACCAAAACAACGTCTCCAAGATCCAAGGTGGAAGATAGCATTCCCACCACAGTACAGTACTGCAAGGTGCAACCAATAAAGAGTGTCGAATCGGCAAAGTCTAAAGGTAATACGACTTTGCCTACTGCCCAAATTACCATCCTGAATAAGAGGGCCAAGGTCCATACCCGTGGGTTGTTTGACCAAGGATCCCAGAGAACATATATCACTAGAAAGTTGGCAGATGAATTACAATTAAGACCTGTAGCCCAGATGTCATTCAACATCTCAGGGTTTGTAACAGATGCAGGACCTCAAGTCTACCAGGTGGTACAACCATCAGTACGCTTAGGCAGGTACGTCTGTCGAGTACAAGCCATTGTGGTGGACAAAATACCAGTAGACCTACAAGTTCAAGGTCTGAGAGCAACAGCCAAATTCCTGAGAAATAGAGGAATAAAATTGGCAGATAATATTAAGTCTGATCACCTCACTGACTTCGGTCTCCTTGTTGGGACAGACTATTGCCATCGATTCATCGGTAGCCCTACTAAATATCAGGGTATAACCATGTTAAACTCTGCAGGAGGTAAATTACTCTCAGGCCCAGTATCAAGCCTGAGGAGACCTATGCCTGCAGATAAACAATACCAGTAGAAATCTAAATTTGTCAGCTGATTATATTTCTCCAGTAGCATTATACTAAGGAGATTACAGCTGACTATACCAACAGAAGTTGATGTTAGTATCATCATTTAAAGCTGGAGATGAGTTCATGAGGCCTCAGTGGCAAATCAGTGAACAGTAGCTTAAACAGCTACAAGTCACTGCGACCAATGTCACTGAACCCACTGCAGTCTCAGAACCATACTTTACTTTAATGATGAGCTATTCAATCTTCTGAAACAATTAACTAAATTAAACCCCAATAAATCTGATGACTGATTTGATACATTTATTATTTAATCAAGATGTATTCCATGGGTCTCAGTGTTTATATATCAGTGACCAGTTACCTGAAGAAACTTCAAGTTATATCTATGTCACTGATCTCACTGCAGTCCCTGAATCATACTTGACTGTAGTACTTGATCACATCCAGTCTTCTGGGTAAAATAATATGTAATAAGGCTTGAATATTAGCCTTTCAAGAGTTGACAGGGAAATGAAATCGCATTAGACTTCTAACCCCTGCAACTCTAGTACGGGACATCCGTCCTGTACGAACAGACGCACAAATGTGTGATTACTAACTACTAACATCAAATTAATCTAATAATTCGAAGGAGGAGTATCGGTGTTCGTCTGTTCTAATTAGGACTTCGACCCGTGAGCAGCCCCCTGGGGAATTATGTCGGAAAATCCGACACCATTTAATATATCATACAGACAGATAATATTTGCTGCTGTATTACCAACAAGTTACCCATAGAAAACGTAACTTGTAGTGGAATTACCGTCTATAGAAAACGGGATATCATCACCACATACTATTATAATTCACCAGCTATTCTGCTGGGAATTATTCTTAAATACATTAGTCTTTGGACTTTACCATCATAAAACATCTTATATAAATTAACTTAATTATCAATATTAAAGTAGAGTAAATGTGACCCTTCTATCACGTTCTGAAATCTGGACAATGTAAGCCAGGCGTCAGAGTGGAGGAAGGAGGGCAGCCATTGTTGTTTACGAGACCAGAGGCTCACACGGGAGCAAATTCAGCTCCTGTTAAATTTACTTGGACGTAGTGTTATGGAAACCAAAGGTACCATTGTCAACACGCTGTCTACATATCAAGTTAAGTGTCTATCCGAAACCCGTTTATCATTCATTTATGGCCATTAATGTCAGGATATAGGGTGACCCGGTTAGATTACGTGGAAGCCTCAAACTAAAGGTAATTAAGCCAGGTCTTCATGTTCCATGTACTGTTTTCTCTGATATACTTGTCATATATAGGTATCTGGCTTCACAGCTAGCGCACTTTTGACAGGTCAAGACGAGGATGCAAGATTGTGCACCAGTTACTGGGTGATATGGAAGCTACCTCAAAGAGGATAATTTGGTGTCTACACCCTAGTTATACCTGGTGGACTAACCTGCTGTACTATAAGATAAGGAACCTCATCAATGTATGTAGCTATTATTGTAGTTTGATTGGCTGCATATATATATAAACTAATAAACCCCCCCTAATGTGTAGAGGATCGATTTGTGAGATTAAGAGATTATTGCAGAAATACAGTCCACTTATCATTATACAAATTGCTATCGAAGTATATAAATTAACGTAAATATAAATTCATATAAATTAAATAAATATAAATCTCACAGGTCGGTTCCCACAATTGTGAATAATGTTGCTAGATTTAAAGTATACAGCACGCTAGACTTGAGAAGTGCTTACCATCAAGTGGGTTTAACCACTTAACTGCGCCAACCGAGTATTCTCAGTCAGCGGGAAACTGCGCCAACCGAGAAAACTCTTTTTGATTTTTCGGTACCAATTCTAGATGTGTACGAAATGGACTCTTAGGATCTCCAGTGAGAGGCAGCCATCTTGGAAAAAATTCCCAGAATGCCCTAGGGCTGCTGACTGAGTTAGTACTGAATGAGCAACCATGGGTGGCGCACACACCTCTGGCTCCCAAACACCTGTCCGACGCGGTGTTGAAAGATAACGCTGTCGGTGAAATTCAAACCTTATTATTTTAAGAACATAAGGGTCATAATATTGGTGAAGCTAGGCGCAATAAGGACCTAACACAAAGGTCGGATGCAAGTGATACAGCACCTATGAGGACGATACAGCGAGTGTATCCAGTTGTAGCTCTGAGCGTCACCCTTGCAATCCTATGCTATCTACAATTTATTTAGATGATTCATAGATGAATTGTTTTCTGCATTCAGTGATGATGCTTCTGATACAAGTAGTATAAATGAACAGTGTTAGCAGCTTCCATGGTGGTGTTTTCCATAGATATTTTCAAGAATACCTGAATCTCTTCCAGACTGACGGATACTCTTAAGGCTAGCTGAATTTTTTTCTGACTGATGGACACTCTTTGAGGTAAGCTGAAATTCTTCCTGTGTAGGACCACACAAAGCGATATTTCAAGACTATCTTACAAATTGATATTTTCCTATAATCTTTTCAATAATACCTTATGCTTTACAAGCTTGGCTACATACAACCTACAAGTACTAAAGCCAAGGGTGTATGTGAGTGCGTTATTTGCAAGCACACAGAATGAAGAAACAGGAAGCGAAAATTTATCTGTACCTGGTGCACTGAGAGCAAAGTCGCACTGTGTACCATGGACTACTTCGTTGATTATTACTCACTTCCAAAGTACTGAGTATGTAATACAGTGTGTTATTGTGTAAATAGTGCGTGAAACTGTACATATTGTAATTTTAGTGAATTTTTTTAACAGGTAACAGGAGGGGTTACAATTGAAAAGATCTCTTTGAAAGACCCTCACTGGAAGAGATTCAGTCATTCTGGAAGAGATTCGGACAACCAGGAAGAGATTCAACCATTTTGGAAAAGAATCGGCTATTCTTGAAAATATCTATGGAAAACACCACTATGGAAACCACTAACACTGTTCAAATATCTTCAACACCACGTCGGACAGGTGTTTGGGAGCCAGAGGCACGTGCGCCACCCATTGTTGCTCACTCAGTACTAACCTAGCCAGCAGCCCTAGGGCATTCTGGGAATTTTTTCTAAGATGGCTGCCTCTCACTCGAGGTCCATTTCGTACTGAACCTACCGCGCACGCATTTTGAATGGGTACAAAATATTCAAAAGTTGTTTTTTTTTTGATTGGCGAAGGTTTTCCACCGACCAAGTTTTCTCGGTTGGTGTAGCACAGTGGTTATGGGTTAAGGTGCTCAAACTTTTCCCCCAGATAAAAATTAAATTGTACAGTAATTGCTCAAACTTGTCCCACAGGTAATACCTGCAGAATGGTAGAAGTTTCTTGCCACTCAAGCATGCGGGTCCAACAGAACCCATGCCATGCCCCCAACGAAAAGAATGGCCAGTCTGCCAGCCAGGAAGACTCCGGAACCTCCTTACCTTGAGGTTACCTTGAGGTGCTTCCGGGGCTTAGCGTCCCCGCGGCCCAGTCGTCGACCAGGCCTCCCGGTTGCTGGACTGATCAACCAGGCTGTTGGACGCGGCTGCTCGCAGCCTGACGTATGAGTCACAGCCTGGTTGATCAGGTATCCTTTGGAGGTGCTTATCCAGTTCTCTCTTGAACACTGTGAGGGGATTGCCAGTTATGCCCCTTATGTGTAGCGGAAGCGTGTTGAACAGTCTCGGGCCTCTGATGTTGATAGAGTTCTCTCTCAGAGTACCTGTTGCACCTCCGCTTTTCAACGGGGGTATTCTGCACATCCTGCCATGTCTTCTGGTCTCATGTGATGTTATTTCTATGTGCAGGTTTGGGACTAGCCCCTCTAATATTTTCCACGTGTAAATTATTATGTATCTCTCCCGCTTGCGCTCAAGGGAGTACAGATTTAGGCTCTTTAGTCGGGCCCAATAGTTTAGGTGTTTTACTGAGTGGATTCTAGCAGTAAAGGATCTCTGCACACTCTCCAGGTCAGCAATTTCTCCAGCTTTGAAAGGGGCTGTCATTGTGCAGCAGTACTCTACTCTAGAGAGCACAAGCGTTTTGAAAAGTGTCATCATCGGTATAACATCTCTAGTGTGAAAAGTTCTTGTTATCCAACCTGCCATTTTTCTTGCAGTTGTGACGGATACTTTATTGTGTTTTTTAAAGGTAAGGTCTTCTGACATGAGTACACCCAGATCCTTTACATTGCCTTTATGTTCTATATTATGATTTGACCTGGTTGATACCTGGTTGATGGGGTTCTGGGAGTTCTTCTACTCCCCAAGCCCGGCCCGAGGCCAGGCTCGACTTGTGAGAGTTTGGTCCACCAGGCTGTTGCTTGGAGCGGCCCGCAGGGCCACGTACCCACCACAGCCCGGCTGATCCGGAACTTCTCTTAGAAAACCGTCCAGTTTTCTCTTGAAGATGTCCACGGTTGTTCCGGCAATATTTCTTATGCTCGCTGGGAGGACGTTGAACAACCGCGGACCTCTGATGTTTATACAGTGCTCTCTGATTGTGCCTATGGCACCTCTGCTCTTCACTGGTTCAATCTTGCATTTTCTTCCATATCGTTCACTCCAGTACGTTGTTATTTTACTGTGTAGATTTGGGACCTGACCCTCCAGTATTTTCCATGTGTATATTATTTGGTATCTCTCTCGTCTCCTTTCTAGAGAGTACATTTGGAGAGCTTGAGACGATCCCAATAATTTAGGTGTTTTATCTCGTCTATGCGTGCCGTATATGTTCTCTGTATTCCCTCTATTTCAGCAATCTCTCCTGCTCTGAAGGGGGAAGTGAGTACTGAGCAGTACTCGAGACGGGACAGCACAAGTGACTTGAAGAGTACAACATTGTGATGGGATCCCTGGACCGAGTTTTGTACGTGGTTTCCGTTTTTATATTTTCATTTTTTCCATAGCGCATAAGCTGGAACTTATCTTCGTTAAACACCATATTATTTTCTGTTGCCCATAGAAAGACCTGATCTACATCTGACTGGAGGTTTGCCGTGTCCTCTATGTTGCCTACTCTCATGAAGATCCTAGTGTCATCTGCAAAGGATGATAGAGTGCTATAGGTTTGTGTTCTTGTCTATGTCCAATATGAGGATGAGAAAAAGTACTGGAGCAAGCACAGTACCCTGGGGGACTGAGCTCTTCATGGTTGATGGGCTGGATTTTATTTTGTTGACTATTACACATTGGGTTCTGTTGGTCAGGAAATTGTAGATCCATCTGCCTATTTTTCCGGTAATTCCTTCTGAACGCATTTTATGTGCAATAACGCCATGGTCACATTTATCAAAAGCTTTAGCAAAATCTGTGTAAATTACATCAGCATTTTGTTTGTCTTCCATAGCATCTAATGCCATATCATAGTGGTCCAGCAACTGCGACAGGCAAGAGCGCCCTGTTCTGAAACCATGTTGTCCGGGGTTATGGAGATGCTGTGATTCCATGTATTTTGTGATCTTACTTCTTAGCACTCTCTCAAAAATTTTTATAATGTGCAATGTTAGTGCTATCGGTCTGTAATTTTTTGCCTCTGCCTTACTTCCTCCTTTATGAAGTGGTGCTATCTCTGCTGTTTTTAGTATATCAGGAATAACGCCAGTATCTAGGCTTTGTCTCCACAGAATGTGGAGGGCCTGCGATAGTGTTTTTTTTAGTTCTTGATGAATATGGAGTTCCAAGAATCCGGGCCTGGTGCAGAGTGCATAGGCATACTGTTTATGGCTTCTTCAAAATCCAGTGGGGATAGGGTGACGTCTGATATATGATTTATATTGGTATCATATCCATGAAAAATTCATTTGGGTTATCAAACTTTAGTGCATTTAATGGCTCACTGAAAACAGAGTCGTACTGCTTCCTCAGTAGCTCGCTCATTTCTTTGTTGTCATCGGTGAAAGTTCCATCTCCCTTTCGCAGGGGCCCGATACTAGATGTGGTTTTTGATCTTGATTTTACACAGGAGAAAAAATATTTCGGATTTCTCTCTATTTCACTGATGGCCTTTTCCTCTCTTTGCCTCTCCTGGGTTTTGTATGATTCTTGTAGCTTGCGTTCAATTGTTTCTATTTCTTTACCTAACCTTCTTCACCGTTCTTGAGATAGGGTGCGACTCTCAAGTTGTTCCGTGATTCGTTTTCTTCGCCTATATAGGGAATGACGTTCCCGTCCAATCTGCATCTCTTCCTCTTTTTTTCTTAGGGGTATGCGGTTTGAACATATTTCTAGTGCTACTGAGCTTATTTTTTTCCAGGCACTGGTTCAGGTTTGCATTTTCTAGCTGTTCTTCCCAGTTTATTTCTGTGAAGTCCTGGTTTATTTGCTCCCAGTTTATCTGTTTATTATTGAAGTTGAATTTGCTGAAATCTCCTCCACCGGGAATCTGGACTGATTTTGAAGGTCTACTCCCCATGGTTGTCATAACTTCAATTAAGTTGTGATCTGAGTAACAGGTATTTGTAATCATTATGTTCCTGATCAATTCATCATTATTAGTGAAAATGAGGTCCAGCGTGTTCTCCTTCCTAGTTGGTTCTACTATTTGCTGGTTTAAGGCAAACCTGTCACACATCCGTAGCAGGTCATTTGCATGTGCCTGTTCATTTAGGCTACCTTCCTGGTATTCTTTCTGATATTACAGTATTAGCCAGGTGCTTCCATTTCAGGTGCCGTAGGTTGAAGTCCCCAAGCAGGATGATGTTTCGGAGCTGGATTTGTGAGGTTTTCGAAGCAGTGTTCTATTTTCATTAGTTGGTCTTTAAACTGCTGAGGGTTTGCCTCCGGTGACTTATATACAAGGACAATAACTACATTTAGAATCTCTATTTTGATTATCAGCACTTCCACCATATCATTTGAAATGTTTAGCAGCTCAGTACAGATGAGTGTGTCTTTGATGTAGAGGCTGACCCCACCCTGAAGCCGGTGTTTCCTATCACATCTGAAAAGATTGTACTCTGAGATCCATATTTCACCATCATGGTAGTCTTTTGTGTGTGTTTCTGTTAGGGCTGCAAACACTGCATTTGCCTCATGAAGGAGACCATCAATAAAGTGAACTTTGTTGGATTTGCGTGTTTTATACCCTGGATGTTGGCAAATATAAATGATGTTATCGTGTTAGTGGAAGTGCTGGAAGCCTTACTTGGTGTTAATATCTGAGGCTCTGGTAAGGAGGCCACTGTGTTTGCGTCCAGGGTGTGTTGTTCTGGAAGTGATTCGCCCAGTTTTGGTAGTAGGACGGGTGTTGTGTGGTGTAGCACCTGTGTGCTTGTTGATAGTTTGCATTCCAGTCTTGTGGGTATCTCCCTTCCCCTCTGTAATCCTGTAGTGGTTCCATCTGACTGTTCCTCTCTCTTATATTTATTACTCTGTTTCTGCCTTCCTCTAAAAAATTTCCAGTAGAGTCATATTGATCTTCCTGTCTATAATGCTGTGTACCTCTCACGTGGAATTCCAGACACTGAAGATTATAGCATTTGTTGTCCCTAATTGAAAATTGACATAATTTCGGGTGGAAGTATCTACACCCTGTTCCAAAACGGCATGTACCCCTCGCCAACATGTTCCTGCATTTTTGAGGATGCAGAAAATGGCATTTTGCTCCTAATTTTCCATATTTGCATATTCCTTTAGCGTAGAATTTGCAAATGTGTTCCGGTTTTGAGTTTTTCAAGGTATTTATATCTTTGTCTGTCGTGTCTACCTCTTTATTGGAGTTGCACTCAATACCGAACCGGAGAGAAGAAATGAGCTCAAATAGGATGGATCCATTACAAAGGCAGAATCCTGGTCTCGCGGGGGATACGTAGCAAGAGCCTCCTGAACCTACTTAGGTGAGATTCGACAGGCAGAAAACCTCTGTAAAGACAGAGCCCAGGAAGCCAAGGGAGCCCGGAACCGAACCCAGGGAGAAGCCGACCTCAAATCATACTCATACAGGGAAGGGAGGTAAGAAAACCCCTCCCCTTGTAACAACAAGCCTCATGAAGAGGCACCAATACCCAAGCAGTGTCAAAGGAGGCCAAAGGCCTCCCAGGTCAACGTATCCCCAGCCCCGGGATCTCCCAATTCAGGACCCCAGGGCAGAGCCATCCTCCACACCCTCTACCCCTGAAAAAAAGGCAGAATCCAGGAGTAAGGCTGAGAAGAAGAGGGCCTTGCTGGGGGGACCCAGAAGCCTCGGAACGAGGAGCCGGCTCGAATGCCTCTGTCCTCAACCCCGAACAAGGCGGCTCTAGAAGCTGCTCGAGTTTTATTACCAACTAAACCCTGCCCCGACCCCAAAACCCTCAGACATTTGGGAGCCGAAAGCAGGGGGAAAAGGTGCAGGATGAACAACAGGAGAAGAACCAGGGTGTGCGGACTGGACCAAAGTTGAAGCGACTAATGTCCCCAGGTCCAGGTCCCTGTAACCAAAGCGGGACAGCCGTGGGACATTCCGGTGGGAAACCAATCTAGCACGTTGCAGACAACCTAAACCTAGCATACAATGTGGATGCTGCCTGTACCCTAACAGTAATGTCATCAGAATAATATTGAGAACAAAGCAGAGAACACGACTTGCAAGACTCCAGGTCAAAGGTGTCGTTGACCCAAGAGGCAGCATGATGCAGGCAAAAGTGGTGACTGTCACCCTGAGACTAGGGCACACAGCAACCTTCAAACCCGCTAGTTCGCACACTTTTAGGCCGGATTTACTCACCCGGTTCGCAGAAGTGGGGGATGTTCGGATTTGCTTACGATGTCCAGACAGAGTTCACAGACTGGTGGAAAACTTTCCCATTCTATCACAGATTAGGCTGGAAGTGAGAAAAGAATTGGCATCTAACCCGAAGTTGGTGCAAAACACAGTTGATCGAGTAAGTCCCTGATCATTTTTGGCTGCAAAGAAAAGGCGATAACATCTAGGTCAGAAAGAGCTGTAGAAGAAGCTAAAGTAGTAGATAAAATTGTTGGCCTCGTGGAAGGTCTTACAACCATAGAGAATGTGTGCGACTACAGGAGAATAGGCAGGTACGTAAAAGGGAAAGATCGACCTTTGAGGATCACCCTAAACGGTGCCAAACAGATGGAAGAAGTACTAAGGAATGCTAGAAAATTGCAAAGTGATGAGGATGGGAAAGGGTGGTCGTTAAGACGAGATCTTTCAAAAGAAGATAGAGAGAAGCTGAAACTGAACCTCGCCGAGGCAAAACATTTAAATGAGAGCAGGAATGAAGAAGAAATAAATTTTTTTTCTACAAAGTGATAGGGGTAGGCAAACCAGTAAAGTGGTACATAAAGGCAAACCAACAAAATCAATAGAGAGAGGGGGAGTGAAGAATAAGGAGAGGGGGAACAAGTTCCTGAAGATTGCATACACCAACATAGATGGAGTGAGATCGAAGATACTGGAGTTAAGTGATGTAATACAGCTGCAGACACCAGACATTGTTGCACTCACGGAGACAAAACTTAAAGATGTTATTTTAAATGAGGTCATATTCCCAAGGGGCTACTCAATTTGGAGACGGGACAGAAAAATTAGGAAAGGCGGTGGCGTTGCTGTGCTGGTAAAAGAACACCTAAAGGTGAACGAAATAATGACTGCCAATCCAAGAAGTTGACATAATAGCACTAGAGATCTGCCATGAGGATGATAAACTAATGATCATAAATGCATATAGTCCACGCCAAGCAGCACATGGTCAAAGGAGGAGCTAGATAGTAAACGAGAAGTCTTATAACAATAATGAGATCATAGCGAGAGCGGATAACGATAGTTCACGACTGTTGATAGTCGGCGACTTCAACTTGAAAGCCATAGACTGGGAAGCATATGAAGCTAAAACAGAAGATTTCTGGACCTGTAAATTTGTAGACCTCATCCTGGAAACATTCTTGTATCAACATGTTAAACAAGCTACGAGGATGAGGGAAGGGGACGTTCCCTCCATGCTAGATTTGATATTTACCAGGAAGGAGGAAGAAATATTTGACATTCAGTACCTTCCTCCCTTGGGTAAAAGTGACCATGTCTTTTTGGGAATAAAGTATGCAATGCGTTATAATCTGGGAGAAAATATGAAGGTTGATGCAGTTGAAAAACCTGACTTTAGGAGAGGACATTATGGTGACCTTAGAAATTTTTTTAGTGAGTATAATTGGACAGACTTGATGCTAGGCAAGGAAGTGAATGAGATGTATGTCAAGTTTTGTGAAATATATGATAAAGGCACAAAAAAATTTATACCAAAACAGAGATGCAGAACTAGGAAACAGGATTGGTTCAATAGAAATTGCGAGAGGGCTAGAGACCAAAAGACACAAAAATGGAATCAATACAGGAAGAGGCCGAACCCCCAAACATACCAGCGATACAAAGATGCGAGAAACAACTACACGGCAGTGAGGAGAGAAGCAGAAAGAAATTTTGAAAAAGGGATTGCAGACAAATGTAAAACAGAACCAGGTCTATTCTATAAATTCATAAACAACAAATTGCAGGTAAAGGATAATATTCAGAGGTTGAAAATGGGAAATAGATTCACGGAAGATGAAAAGGAAATGTGTGAAACACTAAACGAAAAGTTCCAAAGTGTGTTTGTACAAAATGAAATCTTTAGGGAACCAGATACAATAAGAATTCCAGAGAACAACATAGAGCACATAGAGGTGTCTAGAGACGAAGTGGAAAAAATGCTCAAGGAGCTCGGTAAGAACAAAGCAGCTGGCCCAGATGGCGTTTCACCATGGGTTCTGAGAGAATGTGCATCTGAGCTCAGCATTCCACTTCACCTGATCTTTCAGGCATCCCTGTGTACAGGAATCATAGCAGACGTGTGGAAACAGGCTAACATAGTTCCAATCTACAAAAGTGGCAGCAGGGAAGACCCCCTCAATTATAGACCTGTATCATTGACAAGTGTAATAGTGAAAGTATTAGAAAAACTAATCAAAACTAAATGGGTAGAACACCTAGAGAGAATGATATAATATCAGACAGACAGTATGGTTTTCGATCTGGAAGATCCTGTGTATCGAATTTACTCAGTTTCTATGATCGAGCCACAGAGATATTACAGGAAAGAGATGGTTGGGTTGACTGCATCTATCTGGACCTAAAAAAGGCTTTCGACAGAGTTCCACATAAGAGGTTGTTCTGGAAACTGGAAAATATTGGAGGGGTGACAGGTAAGCTTCTATCATGGATAAAAAATTTCTGACTGATAGAAAAATGAGGGCAGTAATCAGAGGCAATGTATCGGAATGGAGAAATGTCACAAGTGGAGTACCATAGGGTTCAGTTCTTGCACCAGTGATGTTTATTGTGTACATAAATGATCTACCAGTTGGTATACAGAATTATATGAACATGTTTGCTGATGATGCTAAGATAATAGGAAGGATAAGAAATTTAGATGATGGTCATGCCCTTCAAGAAGACCTGGACAAAATAAGTAGATGGAGCACCACTTGGCAAATGGAATTTAATGTTAATAAATGTCATGTTATGGAATGTGGAATAGGAGAACATAGACCCCACACAACCTATATATTATGTGAGAAATCTTTAAAGAATTCTGATAAAGAAAGAGATCTAGGGGTGGTTCTAGATAGAAAACTATCACCTGAGGACCACATAAAGAATATTGTGCAAGGAGCCTATGCTATGCTTTCTAACTTCAGAATTGCATTTAAATACATGGATGGCGATATACTAAAGAAATTGTTCATGACTTTTGTTAGGCCAAAGCTAGAATATGCAGCTGTTGTGTGGTGCCCATATCTTAAGAAGCACATCAACAAACTGGAAAAGGTGCAAAGACATGCTACTAAGTGGCTCCCAGAACTGAAGGGTAAGAGCTACGAGGAGAGGTTAGAAGCATTAAACATGCCAAAACTAGAAGACAGAAGAAAAAGAGGCTATATGATCACTACATACAAAAGAGTAACAGGAATTGATAAAATCGACAGGGAAGATTTCCTGAGACCTGGCACTTCAAGAACAAAAGGTCATAGATTTAAACTAGCTAAACACAGATGCCGAAGAAATATAAGAAAATTCACCTTCGCAAATAGAGTGGTAGACGGTTGGAACAAGTTAAGTGAGAAGGTGGTGGAGGCCAAGACCGTCAGTAGTTTCAAAGCGTTATATGACAAAGAGTGCTGGGAAGACGGGACACCACGAGCGTAGCTCTCATCCTGTAACTACACTTAGGTAATTACAGATTACAATTAACCCTTTAACTGCGCGGCCTATAAATATGACACCCCCCAGTGCGCAAGAAATGAACCTCGGGAAAAAATTCTTTTTTCTTCTGAAAGTATCAAAAACCCCTCCCTGTATATGGGTATAGCAATGGAAGTTCGAAATTGTACTTACTTTGACTGCTATGGGGTCCGAAAGGTGGGGCGTGACGTCATCATTCCCCGTGCGCCAGAGCAGTATGCTCCCGGGGCCGGTAAGCGCGCCCGGGGCGGGGCGCGCGAGTTGCCGTGAACATAATTTTGTTAATTTTTTGCGCACAGTTCCAAATACATTTTATTTGCTTTTACGTGCTAATCCTATGTATAATGAACACGTACACTACATTATGGCAGTAAAACATCCGTACTGTCTGAAGACACTGTGTTATGTGCATGACACTTGTGTACACATATGTTGCACATACTTACCATGTATCATGCTAATTTATGTATATATACAATCTATTTACAGACTATACACTGTCACACACTATATACATTCACCATAAACACACTCAGAACACCGCGAGTGTGAGCAGCCACACCCAGCCAGCCCTCCCTCACTCCAACATCTTACTCGCCAACATTGCTCCTCCCACCATTCTGTTATTGTTCTTATTACACTAATTACACATGTTATATATACCTATCTACATGTTTTATTTACCAGAACTATGCAAGTAAGCCGGTATTGTGTCCAAACAGTACACTGGCCACCATACACTGCATGACAAATCACACAGCAGACGACGCCACGATTACGACGTCACCTCCCTCACCAAAATAGCTCCTCACAACATACTCCTGGTGCTGTTATTACACTACTGTATATATACACACACTGTATATACACATGTACATATGTGTTGCCCATAGCGAACCACTAAGCTAGTATGGTGAGCAAAATAAGAGTTATTGCCACACAGTGAGGCTACCTCAATTCTCTCCCTTCCTCCCTCCTTCACCAAAATTCCTCCTTCCTACTCACAACGCTAATTATAACCACAATCCTGGTCACTAATACCTGTAAATGAATAATTGACCACAAGTTTATTTTGAAAAGGAACCTAAAAAGTTGTTTGAAGATTCCTAGACGGACGAAATAATGCTGTGGTTAGCACTGTGAACATCGTGAACAGCATTGAATCACTGATATTTGAACATTGTACCCAGTCATTATCACACTCGGGCTCTTCTATAATACTATCATGGCTAAATAAAACAGATTATATATATATTTTGACAATATTAGGCGATGCTGTTGTCACACGCTGAACAGCAGTGCTGTGCGCTCATGCTGCGAGCGCCAGCCTTGGTTGCTCACTCACTACTGAGGCTCTGATACCAGGCAATGTTGACCATGACTTTTTTTAAAGATGGCATCTATTTACAAGAGCCCTGAGGAAGCTGATGTGAACCCTACGTAGCCGCGAGAGTTTTGAATGGAAAGTGAAAAATAAAAACACCCGGAGGCGCGTTGCGCACCCGAAGCCTGGGCCTGCAGGCGCGTTGCGCAGTTAAAGGGTTAATAATTCTCTTATATGACATGTTGGATCACACAAGTGGACTACACAAGTGGACCACACATGTGGACCATAAGTGGTCCACAAGCTAACGATTTTGGGACAGAGTTCACAGAGTGGTGGAAAACTTTCTCATTCTATCACAGATTACAATTAGAGAACCATATGAACCAAACACCAGCCAGAATGGTCCACACAACGAGTAAAGTATATTAACCAAACACCAGCCAGAGTGGTCCACACAAGTGAATGACTGAGTTTCCATGATTTTCGTTCACTGATTTGTGGCACACGTATCTTTGTACATTAATTTAAAGGCTGAAGCGTAATTGCCTAGCTACATGTGGTAAAATCTCCTTATAGACATTTTCTGTGATGAAACAAGATGAGTGAGGGTGGACAGATAAGAGAATACTGTACTGGACACTTTCGTCTGTGTCTTCATAGTTTAGTAACCCATGACTGAAAGTTTCATATTAATAAATAATTTCTAAAACCAGTGTTTTAATAGCTTTTTATTATCCTAATTAAACTAAACTAAATAAAACCAAGAATATACTGTAATATGATAGACATCTGTTATTTGAGAAATTACTGTACAGTTATTGGAACAACTCCAGCGTGAGTGAGTGGACGGGTCTAATCCTTGTACACACAGCACCATGCGTGTTTCCTTCGATTTCGTCGCCACAGTTCAGTGACTACGGCCCGAAATAATAACATTAATAAATCAGTTCTAAAATAAATTTTTTATATCTCTTATTATCCTCCCTCGCTTATTATCCCTCCCTCTCTCCATCGCTCCCTCCCTCCCTCTCTCCCTCCCTCCATCCCTCCCCTCTCCATCCCTCTCCCTTCCTCCCCTCCCTCTCTCCCTCCCTCTCTCCCTCCCTCCCTCCCTCTCCAGCCCTCCCTCCCTCCCTCTCCAGCCCTCCCTCTCTCCATCCCTCCCCCCCTCTCTCTCTCCATCCCTCACTCTCTCCATCCCTCCCTCCCTCTCTATCCTTCCCTCCCTCTCTCCATCCCTCCCTCGCTCTCTCCATTCCTCTCACCCTCCCTCCCTCTCTCCATCCCTCCCTCTCTTCATCCCTCCCTCTCTCCATCCCTCCCTCTCTCCATCCCTCCCTCTCTCCATCCTTCCCTCTCTCCATCCCTCCCTCCCTCTCTCTCTCTCCATCCTTCCTTCTCTCCCTCCCTCCCTCTCTCCACCCATCCAGAATATAAGAAACAGTAAAGTTAACTGGGTCAAGTGAGTTAGGCTTATCGATGAGCCGGTCCCTTCATCACCACGGACACACCTCCCTCTCCCCCCCCCCCACCCCCTAAGGGGCCTCGTAGCCTGGTGGATAGCGCGCAGGACTCGTAATTCTGTGGCGCGGGTTCGATTCCCGCACGAGGCAGAAACAAATGGGCAAAGTTTCTTTCACCCTTAATGCCCCTGTTACCTAGCAGTAAATAGGTACCTGGGAGTTAGTCAGCTGTCACGGGCTGCTTCCTGGGGGTGGAGGCCTGGTCGAGGACCCGGCCGCGGGGACACTAAAAGCCCCGAAATCATCTCAAGATAACCTCAAGATAACCCCTACAGCCCATACACACATACACTCTGCTCAACTCAACACCCATACCTCCATTGCTCCCTCCATCCATTAATCCCTCCATCTCTCCCTCAAATCATCCATCCATTAATCCCTCAATCCATCCTTCTATCCCTCCCTCCATCCTTCCATCAATCCACCCATCAATCCATATCCATCCTCTCCTTCCCTGGCTCCCTCCCAGCCTCTGCCTGCCTGCTTGCCTCCCTGCCAAGCTATGCCTGCCTGCCTCTCTCCCAAGCTCTGCCTGCCTGCCTCCCTCTGTGCCTGTCTCCTTCCATGCTTGCCTCCCTCCCAGCCTCTCCCTGCCTCCCTCCCTCCCAAGCTCTGCCTGCCTGCCTGCCTGCCTCCCTGCCTTCCTGCCTGCCTGCCTCCCTCCCAAGCTCTGCCTGCCTGCCTCCCTCCCAAGCTCTGCCTGCCTGCCTGCCTGCCTGCCTGCCTGCCTGCCTGCCTGCCTGCCTGCCTCCTCTCCCTGCCTCCCTCCCAAGCATTGCCTGCCTCCCTGCCTTCCTCCCAAGCTCTGCCTGCCTGCCTCCCTCCCTGCCTACATCTCAGCCTCCCTCCCTGCCTACATCTCAGCCTCTCCCTGCCTGCTTGCCTCCCTCCCTGCCTCCCTCCCTAGCTCTGCCTGCCTGCCTGCCTGCCTGCCTGCCTGCCTGCCTGCCTCCCTGCCTGCCTGCCTCCCTGCCTCTTCCTGCCTGCCTGCCTACATTTCAGCCTCTCCATCCCTGCCTACCTCCCAGCCTCTTCCTGCCTGCCTGCCTACATTTCAGCCTCTTCATCCCTGCCTACCTGCCCATCCACCCACCAGTCAGCCATCACTGACACAATGAGTGCATTTGGAGCCGACATGGTGCACGGATGTTCCTTGATTGTGCAGATATGTCCAATAAAGTCACAGAATGAACACTCCAGCCTCTCGACAAATCAAAACATAGTGTTAAAATTAAAGTTGCAGTAATTTTAGTGTACAATAGTTTTCATAAACTGTATTGTAGTACTCAACATACAGCAGAACTACTCAACACAAGTGTTAACGACATAATACACTACAGTATGTATTTACTGTACAGCATTCACAACTCCATGAGACTTCAAGATAGATATAACTCCAACAATAAGGTAAATAACAAATGTAACACAGTATTTGTTAGTAGAGTAATAATATATAGGTACAGTATATAATATGATAATGCATTTTTATTGTTAACAAGAAAATAAAAAGACACTGATGCAAACGCCTCCTGAAGGTCACCTCTTGCAGCGAATCCAACGCTCCAACGAACTGGGGTTGGTCCCATATAGTACGTTGAATCGAGGTTGTACTGTATAAGTGGAACTATAGCCACACCAGGCAAGGAAAACAAAAACAAAAGAAAAACCGCACTAAAAGTACAATGTCCCCAGAGGAAACAGAAACCGGCCGCCACATAGGTAGGTAGGCAGCACAACATTTTGACGTCCCCAACCAGCACAATACCACTCTCTACCCAAGGCCAAACAAGGGCCACGAAACTCCAGCTGGTCCCAAGGGTGGGATAAGTGCCGAGCAGCAAAACAACAGAGTTGGTTGTAATGAAACGCCATTTTCTGGGTGAGACAAGAAGGCTTCCCTGTGCTATTCAGGCTGATATGGATATACAGTGACACCTCGGTTTACGAATATCCCTCTTTACGAACTTTTAGGGTTATGTGCCTAATTTCTTCGTAAAATCCGAATCCGGTTACGAACTTTGCCTCGGGAAACGAAGTCTGTTGATACGCGTTTGACCGACCTAGCACGTGGTGGTACGGCAACCGTGCCTTAGTTTACCAGTGCCTCCTGCATAGTGGCAATCGCGCCTGAATTCTCTGAAAACAATTTCAGTTTTTTTCGGATTTTTAGGTATTTGAACATAAACGTTATTATTATATATCTTGCCATAGGTCCCAAGATAGCCAGTGGAAAGGTTCAATCCTTAAAATGTGGTCTGACTGTGTTTCAGAACTAGACTTTGAGGGGTTTGAGCCTGGATCTGAAGTGTCTATTGTCGAGGAAATTGTTACTCTGGGCCGGAAATTGGGCTTGGAGTTGGATGGTGCTGATATGGAGGAGTTGGTGGAATAACACAGCGAAGAACTGACCACCGAAGAACTCCTAGCCCTTCGCAAGAAGCAGCAACAAAAGGCAGCTGAGGAAATGTTTACAGGGGAGGAGAAGGCAGTATGGAATGCCCCTTCCCCAACAATTAGGATGTGGTGTAGACTGTGGGAAGAAATGCAAACTTTTGTCGAAACGACTCACCCAGAGCAAGCTGTAGTAGGCCGTTGCATCAACCTTTTTAATGACACTGTGATACCTCACTACAGACAAGTCAAAAATCAAATCAAAATCAAAATGTTTATTCATGGAAAAAGTACATACAAACAAGATGAGTTACAAACAAACATAATGTTTGATTTATAGATAGAGCTAGTACATACAATACTGGTACCTAAAGCCACTAATACACAGAGCATTTTGGGCAAGGTGTGGGAAAAAAAAACACTTAGACTAAAGCTTAACCCTTAAAGTGCGCATCACGTCATATGACGTGTTGGACGTTGTTCCAGTCAACTGCGCATCACGTCATATGATGTGTTGGAGTACTACGCAAGATTTAAACGGCCCGCGGATACACGGGGTTCACCACACCTTCATCAGGGCTCTTGTAAACAGACGCCATTTAAAAAAAAAATCATGGGCCAAACTCCCGGGTGTTATTGGCCTCAGTATTGAGTGAGCAACCAAGCCTGACGCACGCAGCATGAGCTAACAGCACTGCTGTTCAGCTTGTGACCACAGCATCGCCTAAAAATGCCAAAATATACTTGTTCATGCTATTATGTAGCGATGATATTATTACAGAAGACCCCTGACTGTGATAAAACTGACCAGGGTTCTGATAATAGCAGGATTGTGGTGATATTTAGCACTGTGCGCCATGGAGGGAGGAGTAATGCTGCGGGAGGGTGGATGGTGGCGATGTCTTCTGACTGTGTGTGGCCACCTTTTATTGACTGCACTCACCATACCAGCTTAGTGGTTCGCTATGGTGAACACAAATGTAGATACTTATATATAACGTGTGTATAGAGGGTATAAACAGCAAGAGAAGGTTTGGAGCCGCCATTTTGGTGAGGGCGGTGGCGTCGTCTGCATGACGCCACCGTGCAGACGACGGTGTTGTTTACTGGTTACCACGATGGTCTTGGGCACCATACCAGTTTATTTGTACAAGTATGGTAAAGAAAACAGGTAGATATTTATATATAATGTGTGTGTATATAGCGTAATAACACCACACAGTATTGTTGAGGAGAAATATTAGTGCGTCTGGCCTTGAGGGCGGCAGCCATCAGCTGACTGTGTGAGGTCCTACGTCTTTGTGCCTTTACTCACCATACAAGCTTAGATGTACAGTTATGGTGAACAAAACATATAAATACTTATATTTAACATCTGTATATAAGATATATAGCATAATAACACCACACAGTATTGTTGGAGGAGAAATATTAGTGCCTTTGGCCTTGAGGGCGGCAGCCATCAGCTGACTGTGTGAGGTCCTACGTCTTTGTGCCTTTACTCACCATACAAGCTTAGATGTACAGTTATGGTGAACAAAACATGTAGATACTTATATATAATGTCTATATATAGTGAATTATAGCAAAACATTATTGTGGAGGAGAATGTGGGTGAGTCAGATGACTGGAGGGAGGCGGGAGTGGCTGGCTGGTACACGGCGGTCACTCCTCATTACTTTTTGACTCGTAATAGCTACTTAGTGGTTCGTTATAGTGAACAAAACATGCAGATACTTATATATAACCTGTGCTTAGAGTGCAATAACCGACAAAGTATTTGTTCACTGACTGATGAACATAATTGAATCAACAATATGCACACCATATTTTTAGTACAGCGATGATTCACTCATTTTATTATATAAATATATCAAACTACACTATTGAATAATATTACAGCAAAAAAACTATGAAAAATCAATCAGAGACATTGAAATAATTAGGTAATTATCTCTGTGGCAACTCCGGCCTGACAGCTGGCAAGCACAGACCACCTGGGACACATGCTGAGTCAGCGCCTATAATTTGCCAGAATTCCCCGCCCTATAGAGGGCAATATATGCCACTTACGATTTTTTTATTATTTTTCCCGTGATCAGTGAACACAAATTAACAGGTTAGGAAGAAAAAATTATTATTTTTTTTCAAAATGACATGCGCCTGTGGGGATGACAGGATATTAAACCCCGAGCATGTTAAGGGTTAATCCTTAAGGTCAGGATTGGCATTACTGTTCAGAGTTTTAAATATATAGAGTACACATGAGAGGATGTGCAGTGACTTATTAATATCTAACATATTTAAAGACTTTAGTAAGAGTACCAAGTGCTGTCTGGGGCCAGAGTTTGATATTGTTCTAATAGCAGTTTTGTGTTAAGTAATTAGAGGACGTAGATGAACGTAGAACAAAGTGTTACGACAAAGAGAAAAACAATCCTCTATGGATAGGTTTTTAGTGAGAAAATCAAGCAGTGAGCCACAGGCAGGTCCTAGTGGTATGCAGGCAAAACATGCCAGAGAGTGTACCGCAAAGAAGTCATTACTGCCCGATGTTATAATGGAAGAAGACCCCTTCCAAACACTAACACCTCTCCTCTCCCCCTCCTCACCGTCTTCCATACGCAAACAAGAGTCATCAATAAAGATAAGGAAAAACTTATACATACGTTAGTACTGAAGATTTTGGTGAATTAGCTATAAAATTTACTTTGAAGTTAATTTTTTGGGGAGTGTGGAACAGATTAATTAAATTTACATTATTTCTTATGGGAAAATTTGCTTTGGTTTACGAATTTTCAGCTTATGAATCGTCTCTGGGAATGGATTAAATTCGTAAGCTGAGGTACCGCTGTATTAGACTTTGGCATGAGTCGGTGTGAATGGAGTTCTAGCCTACCAGGTACCACGAGCCAGAATCTGACCCCCACAGAGAGGCACGAGGAGCAATAGCCTACAGAAACCCCTTGTGAGGTTGGAAGAATTATGTCTTCCATCGACTGGGTTATTCACCCAGAAAGGTAAGCGCCCCAAAACAAACCCTTATTCTGGTTAAGAAATTGCTACAGAAAGCCGAAATAGTGGACAGAACTCCTCAACCAAAAATGAGCATGACGTCACCACATCGCCTCGTAGCTTGTCTGCACAGCTCCCCCTCCCTGGAAGGGGGAAGGGGAGCCCCAGACCCTCATGCCAGATACTCACACCTCAGTTCTGAGGCTGGATGTCAAAAACATGCAAAAAAAATTGCCGACCGGAGGGAGGGAGAGTTGCCGAGGAGCCTCCAGATCACACCCAGATAATGGTGTTTCATAACATTCAATGCTGGTTTTCTAGGGGAATGCCCTTCGGCTCCTCGGAGCTACTTACCCAAAGACAATATAAAAATGGACTTACCCGGGAGGTGGTCGGCACTCACTCCTCAACCCGAAGTCAAGACAACACGCTGCAACCGCTGATACAAAGCGACACAGGCCCGACTAGGCCCAGGAACATTGACCAGGTAGCGCGCAGCCAGGACCCTGTTCGACCACCAAAAACCCCGCGCCCGAATATCAGCCTAAGACATGGTACCGAAGACGGCAGCAAGCACAGCAAACTTATGAATATCGTGGGCACGGGGATAGACTGCATGCTGGCTGGACCGAATAACCCTGCGGACAACCTGGGAGACCTGAACCCTGGAACAAGGAAGAAGGGGAAACCAAATCAACCCAATAGGGCATCCCGGACACAGAAGCCGTGGGGCACAGATAATGGCAGAGAGCCGCAACTGGACACAAAACATGACGCACCCCCCAGCCTAACCAACCAAGCATCAACAACCCAAGGACTGCTCCAGAAAGCAGCAGTCCTATTCTTTGCCATAAAAGGAGATGGCTGCAACTGATCAAACCTACTACCAGGACCATACAGGCAGAAACCCCTGCGCCGGAGGAGAGCATGAAGCTAACTGACCCGACCCACAGAGGCCAATTCCAACAGGAAAAAGAGCCTTAGAGAAACAATCCTTAACCCAAGAGGCCACTACAAACCGAGGAGGAGAGAGAAAGGAGAGCACCCGATCCAAAGACCAGGATGACTCAGGTAGCGAGTGAACAGGCCAGAGGTGAAAAAATGCACGAGACAGCTTGCCAAACTGTGGAGAAGTTAAATCAACCCCGAATGCAAGCTGTAGTGGCTCTGCCAGTGCCAAACGATAAGAGGCGACAGTATTAGGTCTAAGATGATGGTCCTGAAACAACCACGAAAAAAAGGACAACACCACAGCATCAGAAATCAAAGTAAACCTACGAAGGGATAAGAAAAACTGAAAGGACCGCCAGGAAACTTCATACTGACGCCGAGACAAAGCACACACGTGGGACACCATCAAAGAAGCCACCTGCTCTCCATACAAATGGTGATAGACTCGAGTAAAAAATACCAGACGCGAAGACTCGAGGGGAAGATCGAACCAGCCATGCGGACTGGGGCGATCTCCTGAAATAGGCGAAGCGGCAGGAAGACCCCAGGTTTGGACACAGAGCAAGCAGCACTCGAAACCAAGGCTGGGCCAGCCACCAAGGGGCCCAAGAGGACTACTCTCCACTGGTAAGTCTCCTAGTGAGCCAGGGGCCTGGAGCAACAGCGGAACAGTGGGGAAGAGGTAAAGGTAACCCCACCTCGACCAGTCTGCCAAAAGGCATCGACCCCGACTGCCTCGTAGTCAGGGAAAGGAGCCACGTATACCGGGAGATGCCTCGACCACGCCGATGCGAAGAACTCCACTTCCAGAGGCCTGAATGTCTGGCAGAGCCAACTGAATGAGTTGGCGTCAACTGTCCATTCCATGGACAGGGGAATGAACCAGGACAGGCCATCTGCCAGGATGTTGAACACCCCCTGAAAGTGAACTGCCAAGAGAGCCAAACCCCGAGAACTCAGCAGATGAGTCGCTCGAAGCGACCAGCCCCATAGCGCCAAGGATCGCAAGGAACCCCCCTTGGTTCAGGCAATGAACCACCAGGGAACAGTCCGAATGGAGCCCGATCATCAATCCGCAAGCGACCCCATTCCTCCGGAGCAACACCCACACAGCCTCAAACTCCCGCACCGTGCTGTGAGCCCAACAGAAGGACAGACCCCACGACCCAGGCCCGCCTGGTGAGCACTGGTCACAAAGTCCCAGCCAAGAAACGACGCATCCATGATGTAAGGTACGGGATTGCAAGTCGTATCCTAGAGTATCGCTAACAACACCCGCTCTTACTTTCTTATAAATAATGGAAGTGCAGAGATCTATATAGCAATAATCACCAGTTCTAACTACATGGGACAAGAAATACACCTTGGGGTACAATTTTACAATAGAGTTTATATTTAAAAAATACCAATGTCCTCACACTGATTAGAACAGAGGGAGGAGGGGGGGGGGGTACTAGGATCCACCACATGATTGATACAGACAAAAAGGGGGAGGAGGTTCCTTTCCACCAACACACACCTCAGGGGAACCACTGGCACAAGGGAACACACACAACGGTTTAGGCCTCTACAAACTGGGACTTAAGGTTATTACTCCATTCCACTCCTCTTGGGTCACTACAAGGGCCATGGGTTTTAACAATACACCACTCTAACCACAATACACAAATGGATTACAAAGTAAATGTGGATAACCCCCTGTGACACACAGCTGAGCACATGTACGTATCTTACACGGCAGTTTACGGGACCCCATCTGGGTAAACCCATGCGTGCTTTGGCCGGTTGGGTCATGCTACCACAAAATTGTTTACCGTTTAAGACTTACCACAATAGTTTATAAGACATTGTTTTATGACATTTCTTTGCCTAACTCCCAGGCCCTTTTTTGTATCAGTGAACAATTCTGTCAGTAAACAACCTTAAGTTTGAGGAAATTTTCTTTGACTAACTGTAGTTCAGGTATTCTACCATTTGTCAGTTGGGAGTTAGACAAGATTATTTGTGTGCATAAGCACCTATCCCTATGCTAGTGGCAGCTCATGTAGTGTCTAGCTTTACCACAATATATATATATATAATTATTATATATTTTTTTTTTTTTTTTTCAGTCTAGGGAGTATTTTACCTAGGCTACAACTGTGGCCAATTGCACTGTCTATTTTGAGGTTATTTTGCTAGTAGACATCACTAATTCTTGGGCTCTTATGTTGTTTTTAGATTTTTTTTTTTTTTTGAGATATATACAAGAGTTGTTACATTCTTGTACAGCCACTAGTACGCGTAGCGTTTCGGGCAGGTCCCTGGAATACGATCCCCTGCCGCGAAGAATCGTTTTTTCATCCAAGTACACATTTTACTGTTGTGTTAAACAGAGGCTACAGTTAAGGAATTGCGCCCAGTAAATCCTCCCCGGCCAGGATACGAACCCATGACATAGCGCTAGCGGAACGCCAGACGAGTGTCTTACCACTACACCACGGAGACTGTAAATTTAATTTATTTATATACAATGTGTGACCACTGTGAAGTGGTGGCCAAATTTACTTATTTCAGGTGCCTTGTTATAACCATGTGCTTATATTTGAATGTGTGACATTCTTAAAGTTTATGTGTAGCCAGGGGGAATGTAAAGTTGTATTGAATGCTAGGATATCTACAGGTTTATTGTTGACAGCCACCTGCAAGGTAAAGTTTTGGTTTCATGCTCTTTTGTTCATCCAGCCAGGGCAAGTTAAGGAAAAGTCAGTGTGTAATTCCCACTTGTGTTTGGTTTCAAAGGTCTGAGTGCCCTTCCCCCCCCTCCCCCACCATCCTCTTTTTGTTTACCATGGCTACCCCTGCTACCCTGAACCCCAGAGCAGACTTTTCAGGTTTTGTCTCAATTGACATGAGTGGAGACACGTCGGGTACTCCCCTGGAGTATACTAGTGATAAGAGCGATTTGTCAGTGATAACCCTTAGCCTGAGTGATGGGGGTGAAAGACATAGGTTATCTACCCCTAGGAAGGTTAGCCATGTAGGGCAAAGCAGTGCAGGACCTGCACACCAGGGGGCCACCACGAAGATGTCAACATAATCAAGCCCAGACAAGTGTCCAGACATCGGGGGACCTTACCCACTAAGGAGGATAGAGTACCCTGCCATCACTGCAAGGCAAGTAATATACCAGCAAAAGTCCCTTGTAATACAAACCCTTCCATGGTACTGTGTGGTAACCCTTATGGGCTACAGTTCATAACCCACCCAGATGTTCCTAGGTTACACACAGGAGAACTATCCAGGAACCCACTAGCCCGAAACAGAGATATTGAGGACTGGTTGATTGATGCACAAATTGCTCTCGGTACAGTGACAAGTGAGGAACTAAAAATTAAATTTGCCCAAAAGGCTCTCCTTAACCACACACTTGAGGTGTGTGAACTCACAAGAGATTCCAGGCGGTCTTCACAATAAAACAAGGAGAAGCCCCTGCACTAAATGAGGCGGAGGCAAAGCAAGCAACCTTGGAGGAATTTGACCTCTCCAGTGATGAGGTCAAAAGGTGTCTGTTGGAGCTGGATGTGACAAAGGCTGTTGGGCCTGACAGAATCTCACCATGGATACTAAAGGAAGGTGCAGAAGCACTAACTGTGCCACTCTCTATGGTGTATAACAGGTCACTGGAAACAGGAGACCTACCAGAAAGTTGGAAGACAGCTAACATAGTCCCAATATACAAGAAGGGTGACAGGAAAGAGGCACTGAACTACAGGCCTGTTTCCCTAACTTGTATGCCATGCAAGGTGATGGAGAAGATCGTGAGGAAAAAGCTCGTAGAGCATCTGGAGGGAAATAACTTATGCACCACCAACATGCTTTAGCTTTGATGTCCATAGGGAATGGAAAGGATGGGGGAGGTAGAGGGATGGGGAGATGAAATTCAGGAAGAGGATGCGGGTGTAGAGAGAGAGGAGGTTTGAAAGTTCGGTGGCCTGTCCACCATGGGTTGACATTTTTGTATGTGTTGTTTGTTTGTGTATGTGTTATGTTGGGTTGTCAGTACATTGGCTGGGGGGGCTAGTGTTTGTGACCTTGTTGGTGTCCTAAAGCACTAGAGCCGATGGAGTTGGCTGAAGGAGGCTAATCTTAGCAACATCAGGGTAGTTACACTTCTGATGCCACGACAAATGGTTTTTTGGTTTTATTTTTTTGTAGGAGTTTTATTTATTTATTTATTATTTTTTTTTTATATATTTATTTTTTTCTTTATTCTTCATTTGGTGTAGATCGGGTCCGGGATGGGCCACTCATCTGGGTCGTCTGGCAGGCCGCTTAGTATTTGAGGTCTTGGGAAGGCCTCATCATGGATGTGTCTGATCACTTTTTGTTGGAGAGTGATTCTTCTGGTTCTGTGTGGTGGTTCGTGGATCTCGTAGTCGCTGGTGGTGTTTTCTGCTACGTAGGGATCTTCGGGGTCTGGGACATACATGTTCTTCATGCGGTACAGCTGTCTTCTGGCCAGGTAGCTGAGCCTGATGTTCATTGGCTTCATGTTGAGCGTCTCATGGATTTGGTCAGTTCTTACCCTGTCCATCAGAGTCAGGCCCTCCGCAAAGCGAAGTGCTTTGTTTTGTACTCGTTGGATCTTCAGCATGTTGGATTTGTTGGTGAGGTTCAGGGGAACGTAAGGGTATTCCAAGCTAGGCCTTATGATCATTCTGTTCAGGTGGAGCTTGATGTGGGATGGGGCTTGCTTGAAACGGAAGAGCCTCGCCAGTGAGCCCCGGGCCATCGCTGTCTTCTGGGATACGTACTGGGAGGAGTTTAGTAGCCTGTTGAAGTTGTAACCGAGCACTGTGTTGGAGTTTGAGATGGCTATGGGTTCACCCCTGATTCTTATTCCCCCCTCATTTTCGATTGAGAAGGCCATACAGCCGACAGTGCTTAATTGGATCTTTTCTGGGTTAGTGGTGATCCTCCATTTCCTTTCCCAGTTAGCTGTCCTGGCTAGTTCTACGTTTGCCTTACGGGTTACAGTTGCATGCTTGGCCGCTTGGCTGCTAGGGTTAGATGTTATTACGTGTGTTACGTCGTCCGCAAATTGCACGATAATGGTGTCCCTATACTCTGGTTGGGGCAGGTCGTTTACAAAGATGTTGAAGAGAACCGGGCTCAAGCATGATCCTTGGGGGACTCCAGCTGTTGGGGTGAAGGCTGCGGCCTCTTTTGCCTTGAAGCTGGGGGTAACTTGCCTATTCTTAAGGAAATTTCTGATCAGCCTGAGGAGGGTCCAGTTTTGCGCTGGTAAGTCTGCTAATTTGTACACAAGACCATCGTGCCACAGGCTGTCGAATGCCTTGTGTACGTTGACCTTGTGACTGGTGCTGTCCTCTCCTGTCTCATACTGTCATCTTGTGGCTGGGTTGTGGACAGAGAAACATTGTCTGACACTGGCTGGTGTGTGACAGGTGGTGTCCTCTTCTGTCTCATACTGTTGTCCTGTAGCTGGGTTGTGGACAGAGAAGCATTGTCTGACACTGGCTGGTATGTGACAGGTGGTGTCCTCTTCTGTCTCATACTGTCGTCTTGTGGCTGGGTTGTGGACAGAGAAGCATTGTCTGACACTGGCTGGTGTGTGACAGGTGGTGTCCTCTTCTGTCTCATACTGTTGTCTTGTGGCTGGGTTGTGGACAGAGAAACATTGTCTGACACTGGCTGGTGTGTGACAGGTGGTGTCCTCTTCTGTCTCATACTGTCATCTTGTGGTTGGGTTGTTTCTACCTCTCTGTTCTACCAGAGGGAGTTTCTACCTCTCTGTTCGGTTTTTTGTTTTAGTTTTTACCATGTGGGGTTTGTTTTGTTATGCCTACCTTTCTGGGTGCCTAACCCCAGTCGATGGTAGATAAGGAAAACCCCAACCACAAGGTAGTTTTCCAGGGCCATTGCTCCCTGAAACCAGTATGAAACAGTATGAGACAGGAGAGAACACCACCAGTCTCATACCAGACATCGCCAGACTCTGCACATCTTCCAAAATTCAAGATAATGCAGACAGACCACTTTCCTACAGCACAAGGAGTAGTAACAGCAATGGAAAAAGAACAACCAGAGCTCAAACTTTCCATTACAGTCAACCTGAAAGGAGAAATAATAATAACACCACGAGACCAACAGACTGCAAATTACTTAGAAAAAGTAAGAGTCCTGCAAGGGAAACCTTTATGCTTGGAAAAGCTGGACCCTTCAGAAAGACGCACACGAGTCGTGCTTTTGGGATACCCAATCGACTTTCCCCTGGATCCAGTACTAGAACACAAGCAAATCCTGAATGGTGGGGGGGGGGGGGGAACTGGATGGATGGATTGATGGTGGGGGGAACTGGATGGATCGCTGATGGGGGAACTGGATGGATGGATGGATGGTGGGGGGGGGGAACTGGATGGATGGTGGGGGGGAAACTGGATGGATGGATGGATGGTGGGGGTAACCGGATGGATAGATGGTGGGGGTAACCGGATGGATGGATGGTGGAGGTAACCGGATGGATGGATGGTGGGGGGAATTGGATGGATGGATGCACTCTGCACCAGGCCCGGATTCTTGGAACTCCATATTCATAAAGAACTGAAAAAAACCACTATCGCAGGCCCTCCACATTCTGTGGAGACAAAGCCTAGATACTGGCGTTATTCCTGATATACTAAAAACAGCAGAGATAGCACCACTTCATAAAGGAGGAAATAAGACAGAGGCAAAAAATTACAGACCGATAGCACTAACATCGCACATCATAAAAATTTTTGAGAGAGTGCTAAGAAGTAAGATCACAAAATACATGGAATCACAGCAACTCCATAACCCGGACAACATGGTTTCAGAACAGGGCGCTCTTGCCTGTCGCAGTTGCTGGACCACTATGATATGGCATTAGATGCTATGGAAGACAAACAAAACGCTGATGTAATTTACACAGATTTCGCAAAAGCTTTTGATAAATGTGACCATGGTGTTATTGCACATAAATGCGTTCAAAAGGAATTACCGGAAAAATAGGCAGATGGATCTACAATTTCCTGACCAACAGAACACAATGTGTAATAGTCAACAAAATAAAATCCAGCCCATCAACCGTGAAGAGCTCAGTCCCCCAGGGTACTGTGCTTGCTCCAGTACTTTTTCTCATCCTCATATCGGACGTAGACAAGAACACAACCTATAGCACTGTATCATCCTTTACAGATGACACTAGGATCTTCATGAGAGTAGGCAACATAGAGGACACGGCGAACCTCCAGTCAGATGTAGATCAGGTCTTTCTATGGGCTACAGAAAATAATATGGTGTTTAATGAAGATAAGTTCCAGCTCATGCGCTATGGAAAAAATGAAAATATAAAAACGGAAACCACATACAAAACTTAGGCAAATCATAACATAGAATGAAAAGGCAATGTAAAGGATCTGGGTGTACTCATGTCGGAAGACCTTACCTTTAAAGAACACAATAAAGTAGCCGTCACAACTGCAAGAAAAATGACAGGTTGGATAACAAGAACTTTTCACACTAGAGATGCTATACCGATGATGATACTTTTCAAAACGCTTGTGCTCTCTAGAGTGGAGTACTGCTGCACAATGACAGCACCTTTCAAAGCTGGAGAAATTGCTGACCTGGAGAGCGTGCAGAGATCCTTTACTGCTAGAATCCACTCAGTAAAACATCTAAACTATTGGGACCGACTAAAGAGCCTAAAACTGTACTCCCTTGAGCGCAGGCGGGAGAGGTACATAGTAATTTACACGTGGAAAATATTAGAGGGGCTGGTCCCAAACCTGCACACAGAAATAACATCACATGAGACCAGAAGACATGGCAGGATGTGCAGAATACCCCCGTTGAAGAGCAGAGGTGCAACAGGTACTCTGAGAGAGAACTCTATCAACATCAGAGGTCCGAGACTGTTCAACACGCTTCCACTACACATAAGGGCATAACTGGCCAACCCCTCACAGTGTTCAAGAGAGAACTGGATAAACACCTCCAAAGGATACCTGATCAACCAGGCTGTGACTCATACGTCAGGCTGCGAGCACCCGCGTCCAACAGCCTGGTTGATCAGTCCAGCAACCAGGAGGCCTGGTCGACGACCGGGCCGCGGGGACGCTAAGCCCCGGAAGCACCTCAAGGTAACCTCAAGGTATGGATGGTGGGGGGGAACTGTATGGAGGGATGGATGGTGGGAGGGGAACTGTATGGAGGGATGGATGGTGGGGGGGAACTGAATGGAGGGATGGATGGTGGGGGGAACTGTATGGAGGGATGGATGGTGGGGGGAACTGGATGGATGGATGGATGGTGGGGGGACTGGATGGATGGATGGGGGGAACTGTATGGAGGGATGGATGGTGGGGGGGGAACTGTATGGAGGGATGGATGGTGGGGGGGGGAACTGAATGGAGGGATGGATGGTGGGGGAACTGTATGGATGGATGGATGGTGGGGGGAACTGTATGGATGGATGGTAGGGGGGGGAACTGGATGGATGGATGGTGGGGGGAACTGTATGGAGGGATGGATGGTGGGGGGAACTGTATGGAGGGATGGATGGTGGGGGGGGAACTGTATGGAGGGATGGATGGTGGGGGGGAACTGTATGGAGGGATGGATGGTGGGGGGGGGGAACTGAATGGAGGGATGGATGGTGGGGGGAACTGTATGGATGGATGGATGGTGGGGGGAACTGTATGGATGGATGGTAGGGGGGGGAACTGGATGGATGGATGGTGGGGGGAACTGTATGGAGGGATGGATGGTGGGGGGGAACTGTATGGAGGGATGGATGGTGGGGGGAACTGTATGGAGGGATGGATGGTGGGGGGGAACTGTATGGAGGGATGGATGGTGGGGGGAACTGTATGGAGGGATGGATGGTGGGGGAACTGAATGGAGGGATGGATGGTGGGGGGGAACTGTATGGAGGGATGGATGGTGGGGGGAACTGTATGGAGGGATGGATGGTGGGGGGGAACTGTATGGAGGGATGGATGGTGGGGGGAACTGAATGGAGGGATGGATGGTGGGGGGGAACTGTATAGAGGGATGGATGGTGGGGGGGGGAACTGTATGGATGGATGGGTGGTGGGGGGAACTGTATGGAGGGATGGATGGTGGGGGGGAACTGGATGGATGGACTACCATGATGGTGAAATATGGATCTCAGAGTACAATCTTTTCAGATGTGATAGGAAACACCGGCTTCAGGGTGGGGTCAGCCTCTACATCAAAGACACACTCATCTGTACTGAGCTGCTAAACACCTCAAATGATATGGTGGAAGTGCTGATAATCAAAATAGAGATTTTAAATGTAGTTATTGTCCTTGTATATAAGTCACCGGAGGCAAACCCTCAGCAGTTTAAAGACCAACTAATGAAAATAGAACACTGCTTGGAAAACCTCACAAATCCAGCTCCGAACATCATCCTGCTTGGGGACTTCAACCTACGGCACCTGAAATGGAAGCACCTGGCTAATACAGTAATATCAGAAAGAATACCAGGAAGTAGCCTAAATGAACAGGCACATGCAAATGACCTGCTACGGATGTGCGACAGGTTTGCCTTAAACCAGCAAATAGTAGAACCAACTAGGAAGGAGAACACGCTGGACCTCATTTTCACTAATAATGATGAATTGATCAGGAACATAATGATTACAAATACCTGTTACTCAGATCACAACTTAATTGAAGTTATGACAACCATGGGGAGTAGACCTTCAAAACCATTCCAGATTCCCGGTGGAGGAGATTCAGCAAATTCAACTTCAATAATAAACAGATAAACTGGGAGCAAATAAACCAGGACTTCACAGAAATAAACTGGGAAGAACAGCTAGAAAATGCAAACCTGAACCAGTGCCTGGAAAAAATAAGCTCAGTAGCACTAGAAATATGTTCAAACCGCATACCTCTAAGAAAAAGAGGAAGAGATGCAGATTGGAACGGGAACGTCGTTCCCGTATATAGGCGAAGAAAACGAATCGCGGAACAGCTTGAGAGTCGCACCCTATCTCAAGAACGGCGAAGAAGGTTAGGTAGAGAAATAGAAACAATTGAACGGAAGCTACAAGAATCATACAAAACCCAGGAGAGGCAAAGAGAGCAAAAGGCCATCAGTGAAATAGAAAGAAATCCGAAATATTTTTTCTCCTATGCAAAATCAAGATCAAAAACCACATCTAGTATCGGGCCCCTGCGAAAGGGAGATGGAACTTTCACCGATGACAACAAAGAAATGAGCGAGCTACTGAGGACGCAGTACGACTCTGTTTTCAGCGAGCCATTAAACACACTAAAGATTGATAACCCAAATGAATTTTTCATGGATACGATACCAACATCAAATCATATATCAGATGTCACCCTATCCCCACTGGATTTTGAAGAAGCCATAAACAGTTTGCCTATGCACTCTGCACCAGGCCCGGATTCTTGGAACTCCATATTCATAAAGAACTGTAAAAAACCACTATCGCAGGCCCTCCACATTCTGTGGAGACAAAGCCTAGATACTGGCATTATTCCTGATATACTAAAAACAGCAGAGATAGCACCACTTCATAAAGGAGGAAATAAGGCAGAGGCAAATAATTACAGACCGATAGCACTAACATCGCACATCATAAAATTTTTTGAGAGAGTGCTAAGAAGTAAGATCACAAAATACATGGAATCACAGCAACTCCATAACCCCGGACAACATGGTTTCAGAACAGGGCGCTCTTGCCTGTCGCAGTTGCTGGACCACTATGATATGGCATTAGATGCTATGGAAGACAAAGAAAACGCGGATGAAATTTACACAGATTTCGCAAAAGCTTTTGATAAATGTGACCATGGTGTTATTGCACATAAAGTGCGTTCAAAAGGAATTACCGGAAAAAAAGGCAGATGGATCTACAATTTCCTGACCAACAGAACCCAATGTGTAATAGTCAACAAAATAAAATCCAGCCCATCAACCGTGAAGAGCTCAATCCCCCAGGGTACTGTGCTTGCTCCAGAACTTTTTCTCATCCTCATTTCGGACATAGACAAGAACACAACCTATAGCACTGTATCATCCTTTGTAGATGACACTAGGATCTTCATGAGAGTAGGCAACATAGAGGACACGGCGAACCTCCAGTCAGATGTAGATCAGGTCTTTCTATGGGCTACAGAAAATAATATGGTGTTTAATGAAGATAAGTTCCAGCTCATGCGCTATGGAAAAAATGAAAATATAAAAACGGAAACCACGTACAAAACTCAGACAAATCATAACATAGAACGAAAAGGCAATGTAAAGGATCTGGGTGTACTCATGTCGGAAGACCTTACCTTTAAAGAACACAATAAAGTAGCCTTCACAACTGCAAGAAAAATGACAGGTTGGATAACAAGAACTTTTCACACTAGAGATGCTATACCGATGATGATACTTTTCAAAACGCTTGTACTCTCTAGAGTGGAGTACTGCTGCACAATGACAGCACCTTTCAAAGCTGGAGATATTGCTGACCTGGAGAGCGTGCAGAGATCCTTTACTGCTAGAATCCACTCAGTAAAACATCTAAAGTATTGGGACCGACTAAAGAGCCTAAAACTGTACTCCCTTGAGCGCAGGCGGGAGAGGTACATAATAATTTACACGTGGAAAATATTAGAGGGGCTGGTCCCAAACCTGCACACAGAAATAACATCACATGAGACCAGAAGACATGGCAGGATGTGCAGAATACCCCCGTTGAAAAGCAGAGGTGCAACTGGTACTCTGAGAGAGAACTCTATCAACATCAGAGGTCCGAGACTGTTCAACACGCTTCCACTACACATAAGGGGCATAACTGGCCGACCCCTCACAGTGTTCAAGAGAGAACTGGATGGATGGTGGGGGGAACTGTATGGAGGGATGGATGGTGGGGGGGAACTGTATGGAGGGATATGGGGGGGGGGGAACTGTATGGAGGGAGGATGGTGGGGGGGGGACTGTATGGAGGGATGGATGGTGGGGGGGGGAACTGTATGGAGGGATAGTGGGGGGGGGGAACTGTATGGAGGGATGGATGGTGGGGGGGGAACTGTATGGAGGGATGGTGGGGGGGGGAACTGTATGGAGGGATGGATGGTGGGGGGAACTGTATGGAGGGATGGATGGTGGGGGGGAACTGTATGGAGGGATGGATGGTGGGGCTGTATGGAGGGATGGATGGTGGGGGGGAACTGTATGGAGGGATGGATGGTGGGGGGGGAACTGTATGGAGGGATGGATGGTGGGGGGGAACTGTATGGAGGGATGGATGGTGGGGGGGAACTGTATGGAGGGATGGATGGTGGGGGAACTGTATGGAGGGATGGATGGTGGGGGGGGAACTGTATGGAGGGATGGATGGTGGGGGGGAACTGTATGGAGGGATGGATGGTGGGGGGGGAACTGTATGGAGGGATGGATGGTGGGGGGGGAAACTGTATGGAGGGATGGATGGTGGGGGGAACTGTATGGAGGGATGGATGGTGGGGGGGGAACTGTATGGAGGGATGGATGGTGGGGGGGGAACTGGATGGAGGGATGGATGGTGGGGGGGAACTGTATGGAGGGATGGATGGTGGGGGGAACTGTATGGAGGGATGGATGGTGGGGGAACTGTATGGAGGGATGGATGGTGGGGAAACTGTATGGAGGGATGGATGGTGGGGGGGAACTGTATGGAGGGATGGATGGTGGGGGGAACTGTATGGAGGGATGGATGGTGGGGGGGGAACTGTATGGAGGGATGGATGGTGGGGGGGAACTGTATGGAGGGATGGATGGTGGGGGGGAACTGTATGGAGGGATGAATGGTGGGGGGGAACTGTATGGAGGGATGGATGGTGGGGGGGAACTGTATGGAGGATGGATGGTGGGGGGGAACTGTATGGAGGGATGGATGGTGGGGGGGGAACTGTATGGAGGGATGGATGGTGGGGGGGAACTGTATGGAGGGATGGTGGGGGGAACTGTATGGAGGGATGGATGGTGGGGGGGGAACTGTATGGAGGGATGGATGGTGGGGGGGGGAACTGGAGGGATGGATGGTGGGGGGAACTGTATGGAGGGATGGATGGTGGGGGGGAACTGGATGGAGGGATGGATGGTGGGGGGAACTGTATGGAGGGATGGATGGTGGGGGGAACTGTATGGAGGGATGGATGGTGGGGGGAACTGTATGGAGGGATGGATGGTGGGGGGAACTGTATGGAGGGATGGATGGTGGGGGGGAACTGTATGGAGGGATGGATGGTGGGGGGAACTGTATGGAGGGATGGATGGTGGGGGGGAACTGTATGGAGGGATGGATGGTGGGGGGAACTGTATGGAGGGATGGATGGTCGGGGGGAACTGTATGGAGGGATGGATGGTGGGGGGACTAAGTGGATGGCAGGTGAGTGGGACGAGGAGGCTGGGGGACAGGAAAGAAAATTTTTCAGAAACACCAGCGCTAGAATCATGTAAGGAAAGAACACATGGAGGACGAGTGGGTGGGCAGGTGAGAGTGAGTGGATGGATGAGTAGCAGGGCGGGTGGCAATATGGGTGGATAGGCAGGCAGCAGTGGTCGGGCAGGTGTCAATGTGTGCAGGCGGGCAGTCCTGAGATGGTTGGCAGAGAGGGCAGAGTGGGTGGATGTGTCGGCAGAAGACCGAGCGGGTGGCAGAATGTAAACTATGGTGGTGGGTGACTGATGGTAGACTAAGGTGGTGGGTGGCTGATGGTAAACTAAGGAGGTGGGTGGCTGATGGTAGACTAAGGTGGTGGGTGACTGATGGTAGACTATGGTGGTGGGTGGCTGATGGTAGACTATGGTGGTGGGTGGCTGATGGTAGACTATGGTGGTGGGTGGCTGATGGTAGACTATGGTGGTGGGTGGCTGATGGTAAACTAAGGAGGTGGGTGGCTGATGGTAGACTATGGTGGTGGGTGGCTGATGGTAGACTAAGGTGGTGGGTGGCTGATGGTAGACTATGGTGGTGGGTGGCTGATGGTAGACTAAGGTAGTGGGTGGCTGATTGTAGACTAAGGTGGTGGGTGGCTGATGGTAGACTAAGGTGGTGGGTGGCTGATGGTAGACTATGGTGGTGGGTGGCTGATGGTAGACTAAGGTGGTGGGTGGCTGATGGTAGACTAAGGTGGTGGGTGGCTGATGGTAGACTAAGGTGGTGGGTGGCTGATGGTAGACTAAGGTGGTGGGTGGCTGATGGTAGACTAAGGTGGTGGGTGGCTGATGGTAGACTAAGGTGGTGGGTGGCTGATGGTAGACAAAAGGTGGTGGGTGGCTGATGGTAGACTAAGGTGGTGGGTGGCTGATGGTAGACTAAGGTGGTGGGTGGCTGATGGTAGACTAAGGTGGTGGGTGGCTGATGGTAGACTAAGGTGGTGGGTGGCTGATGGTAGACTAAGGTGGTGGGTGGCTGATGGTATACTATGGAGGTGGGTGGCTGATGGTAGACTAAGGTGGTGGGTGGCTGATGGTAGACCAAGGTGGTGGGTGGCTGATGGTAGACAAAGGTAGTGGGTGGCTGATGGTAGACTAAGGTGGTGGGTGGCTGATGGTAGACTATGGTGGTGGGTGGCTGATGGTAGACTAAGGTGTTGGGTGGCTGCTGGTAGACTAAGGTGGTGGGTGGCTGATGGTAGACTAAGGTGGTGGGTGGCTGATGGTAGACTATGGTGGTGGGTTGCTGATGGTAGACTAAGGTGGTGGGTGGCTGATGGTAGACTAAGGTGGTGGGTGGCTGATGGTAAACTAAGGTGGTGGGTGGCTGATGGTAGACTAAGGAGGTGGGTGGCTGATGGTAGACTAAGGTGGTGGGTGGCAGAGAGGGTAGGTAAGTACAGTGGAACCTTGAATAACGAATTTAATCCGTTCCGGCTCTGTGATCATCATGTGAAACGGACGTCATACAAAACGAATGTCCCCATTGACAATAATGGAAATCAAATTAATCCGTTCTACCACCGAAAAACATCATTATGATATTCGATGTTTTAAATAATGGAGCAGCCTACCTTACATACACTGAACAAACCTTTAGGACATTTTTCTTTCTTCAAATTTGTTCAATATTTTTTTTTATTTGTCTTATAGCAAAAGGTTCGTTTGGTGCTCGGCAGGTAGGCTGCTCCATGTTTCTTAAATAAAAAAAATAAAAAAATAAAAAAAGGTTGAAACAATTTGGAAAACGGACAAATGCCATAAAGGTTCATTCAGTGTTTGTCAGGAAGGCTGCCCCATTATAGCAATCTTTCTTTGTTTCAAATGTGTTCCATTTGTTTTGCATTTTTCATTTACGTCTCAATAATGGAGCAGCCTACTCAATAAACACTGAATGCATCTTTATGGCATTTGTTCTGTTTTTCAAAATTTTTCATTTTTTTTTATTTTTTGTTTTTTTTTTTATTTAAGAAACATGGAGCAGTTTACCTGCCGAACACCGCACGAACCTTTTTGACATTTGTTCTATTTTTTTTTCAATTTTTCTACAAAAAAGTCAATGCTTTGCAACATCTCAGCAGTCACCCCTTTATATCCCAGCATCATTAGCATCTTTAAACAAAAACAGCATAATTTATTTGCATCGTCGGAGGCATCCGAGAATGTGCAAGAAGCAGCGCGACCCAATCATGTGGTGTCATCGTTATTCAAACGAGCAGTCGCCATACAAGACGAATTGTCGGCGATCGGGCCAGTCGTTACCCAAAATGTTCTCCATTTCAGGTGATCGTTATTCGAGGTACCTCTGTACAATGAATTTTTTTTTATTCCACATGCTCAGGGAACACAAATGAACACTTTTATAAGACAATTTTTTTTTTTAATTTTGCTGCTGTCCCTGGCAGTGTTAAAGGCCTTAGCCCCATAGCTGCTGCCTCCCAAGGGTTAATGACCTTCCAAATGCCTCTAAACACCTCAACCCAATTTTATTTGCTGATGACACAACCTTCATTTCCTCCAATCCTGACCGTCTTACTCTGAATGATACAGTGAATACTGAACTAAATAAAGTTCATCTTTGGTTAACTGCTAACAAACTCACCCTTAACCCTTCTGCTGTTCAGGGCTTAACCCTTAAACTGCAAAACAAACACATTACTAGCTGGGGTGTGTAACTATCGCAGAATTGCACACCAAACCTATTAAAGTGTTGGAGTACCATGCAAGATTTAACCCTTAAACTACGCAACACTGCATATGAAGTTTTGAATAACTGACGCACAAGTGCGCATCACTGCATATGAAGTTTTAGAGTACTACACAAAATTTAAACTGCCCACAGACACACGGGGTTCACAGCACCTTCTTCAAGGCTCTTATAAACAGAAGCCATTTAAAAAAAAATCATGGGCAACATTCCTGGATGTGAGGGCCTCAGTACTAAGTGAGCCACCAAGGCTGGCACACACAGCATGAGCTCACAGCATTGCTGTTCAGCTTGTGATTACAGCTTCGCCTAAAAAATGTAAAAACATATATGTAACCGGTATTATTTAGCAATGATTGTATTACAGAAGACCCCTGACTGTGGTAAAAATGACCAGGATTATGATAATAGCAGGATTGTTGTGACACTTTGTGCTGTGCAGTGAGAGGAGTAATATTGAGTGTGGGGGGGGGGCTGTAGCATCGTCTGCCGAATCTATGTGGCCACCAGTTGCTGCCTGTACTTACTATTCCGGCTTAGTGATTCGCTATGGTGAACAAAACGTACAGATACTTATATATAACATCTATATATAGTGAATATAAGCAAAAACAGTATGGTGGGAGGAAGATGTTGGCGAGTGAGGTGTTGAGGGAGGGAGTTGCAGCCAGTGGCGGGCTGGTTGGTGTGACTCCTTGCTGCTTTTTGACTCAGCATACCAACTTTATTGGTTCGTTATGGTGAACACAAATGTAGATACTTATATATAATGTGTATATATAGTGTAATAACAGCAAAAGAAGTGTTGGGAGAAGGCATTTTGGTGAGGATGGGGCCTAATCTGTATGACATGTCATGCTGTGTAAGGGTGGCCACTATGCTCTTTGGGCACAATATTTGCTTAGTTGAACAGTTATGGTGAACAAAACATGTAGATACTTATATAAAGTGAATAAAAGCAAAAATCAGTATGGTGGGAGGAGGATGTTGGGGAGTGAGGTGGTGTTGAGGGAGTAAGTGGTGGTGAGTGGTTGGCTGGCTGCTGTGTGTTGGCCACTACTCGTTGATTTTTTACTCTGTATAACATCTTAGTGGTTCGTTATGGTGAACAAAACATGCAGATACTTATATGTAACTTCTGTAGTGTAATATCTGCAAAACTATTTGTTTATTTTTTATGAACATAAATGAATCACTAATATGCACACCATAATTTTCAGTGTAGCGATGATTCACACATTTTATTATAGAGCATCACTTGGTTTTCCGATTGGGTTGGAGAGTCACACTACACGAACCAAGTTCAGGTAGGAAGCAGTCCGCCAAGCCTCACACCGACCGGGGTGGGAGTTACCCTACACGAACCAAATTCGGGCGAGGAAGCAGCCAGACAAGCGTCGCACCGGCCTGTGGTGGTGGGTGGGAGATGGTTTAGTTTGCCCACTGACCGTTTTTGGTGCCACCTCTATGGTGCCTGCTACCCTGTGATGTCACAGATTCTCAGCCTATTGTTCCCATTGATTTGTCACAAGGCTGGAGTGTTCATTCCGTGACTTTGTTGGATATATCTGCACAATCAAGGAACTTCCGTGCACCATGTTGGCTCCAAATGCACGCATTGTGTCAGTGAAAGCATCAACAAGTGGGATACATAAAAGAAAGAGGTCAGTGATGACATTTGAGAAGAAAGTTAAAATAATTAAGAAGGTGGGGAACGGTGTCCCGAGAAGTGTCGTGTGCGTTGGATATGGCATTAGCAAAAGTACTGTTTTTTATCTTCTTCAGGCTAAACCTATAATTTTTTACTTTCTCTAAAAGTGAAAGTTGTAAGGCAATACGAAATAGAAAGGTAGTAAGTAAAGCAAAGGTGGAGAGTGTTGATAATGCAGTGTGGGAGTGGTACAAACAGAGGTGTGAGAGGGTTCCAAGAAAGCTCGCATTGCATCACCTGCACCTGACTCATCTCATGTTGGCCCAGTCAACCCAACAACTTCAGTCAACCCAAAAACTTCAGTCAAACCAACACCATCAACATCCACCACCACCTCTTCCATGTAAATAACTATGCTACATCAACATCAATCAACATAAGCAGATCAGGACTTCATTTATTGGTGAGTACAAACAAAATATGGTCGCATTTATGCTATGAACCTGTCGATTTTCCCCCTAGAGTTTATTTTAAAAATCAATAATTTTTTTTTTAAATTTCTAATTTATTTTTTCCCTCCATTTCTCGTTTACGAACTTACATAATAACCAACGGGTCTCGTCCCCAAGGGGTTCGGAAACCAAGTGGTGCTCTGTATATATAAATATATCACACTACACACTATTGAATAATATTACTGCAAAAAATTCTGAAAAAATCAGACATTGAAGTAATTAGGTAATAATATCTTTGTGGCAACTCCCGCTTGACAACTCAGGCAGAGCAGACCTCCTCTGGTGCCTGCTATGTCAATGCCTCTTTTCTGGGGGGAGCCCCGTCGGCTCCCCGGAGCTTTACCGGCTGATATGCTAATGTCAGACTTTGGCATCAGTCATGTGTATGGAGTTCTAGGGCCTACCGGGGACCACGAGCCAGAACCTGGCCCCCTCAGAGAGGCAAGGGGAGCAATGGCCTATAGAAACCCCCGTGTGGTTGGAAGCATTCTATGTCTGCCATCGACCGGGTCAAGCATCCAGAAAGGTAAGCATTCCAAAACAAACCCCTATTCTGGTGAAAATTGCTACCTAAGCCGAACTAGTGAACTCTTCAACAGAAAACAAGGAAACTAGTATGACGTCATACGTCACCGCGCCGCTGTCTGCGCAGCTCCCCCCTCCCCGGGAGGGGGAAG